>NC_060186.1:73149532-73174532 GCF_021184085.1 Oncorhynchus gorbuscha | reverse complement strand
AACACAGAAATCCAGTACTTTTTGATTTGATTTGATTTTTCTTTGCTTTAGTTTATTTAGTAAATATTTTATTAACTTTTTTTAAAAACTGAATTCTACTCTCTGGTCTAGTAGGTACACTAACGGACACACACGTCTGAAATGTGTCTCAAAGTAAAGTGGTTAAGGGCTTGTACAGTGGGGCAAAAAAAGTATTTAGTCAGCCACCAATTGTGCAAGTTCTCCCACTTAAAAAAATGACAGAGGCCTGTAATTTTCATCATAGGTACACTTCAACTATGACAGACAAAATGAGAAAGAAATCCAGAAAATTACATTGTAGGATTTTTTATGAATTTATTTGCAAATTATGGTGGAAAATAAGTATTTGGTCACCTACAAACAAGCAAGATTTCTGTCTCTCACAGACCTGTAACTTCTTCTTTAACAGGCTCCTCTGTTCTCCACTCGTTAACTGTATTAATGGCACCTGTTTGAAACTTGTTATCAGTATAAAAGACACCTTTCCACAACCTCAAACAGTCACACTCCAAACTCCACTATGGCCAAGACCAAAGAGCTGTCAAAGGACACCAGAAACAAAATTGTAGACCTGCACCAGGCTGGGAAGCCTGAATCTGCAATAGGTAAGCAGCTTGGTTTGAAGAAATCAACTGTGGGAGCAATTATTAGGAAATGGAAGACGTACAATACCACTGATAATCTCCCTCGATCTGGGGCTCCACGCAAGATGTCACCCTGTGGGGTCAAAATGATCACAATAACGGTGAGCAAAAATCCCAGAACCAAATGGAGGGACCTAGTGAATGACCTGCAGAGAGCTGGGACCAAAGTAACAAGGCCTACCATCAGTAACACACTACGCCGCCAGGGAGTCAAATCCTGCAGTGCCAGACGTGTCCCCCTGCTTAAGCCAGTACATGTCCAGGCATGTCTGAAGTTTGCTAGAGAGTATTTGGATGATCCAGAAGAAGATTGGGAGAATGTCATATGGTCAGATGAAACCAAAATATAACTTTTTGGTAAAAACTCAACTCGTCGTGTTTGGAGACAAAAAATGCTGAGTTGCATCCAAAGAACACCATACCTACTGTGAAGCATACATACATCATGCTTTGGGGCTGTTTTTCTGCAAAGGGACCAGGACGACTGATCCGTGTAAAGGAAAGAATGAATGGGGCCATGTATCGTGAGATTTTGAGTGAAAACCTTCCATCAGCAAGGGCATTGAAGACGAAACGTGGCTGGGTCTTTCAGCATGACAATGATCCCAAACACACCGCCCAGGCAACGAAGGAGTGGCTTCCTAAGAAGCATTTCAAGGTCCTGGAGTGGCCTAGCCAGTCTCCAAATCTCAACCCCATAGGAAATATTTGGAGGTGGTTGAAAGTCATTATTGCCCAGCAACAGCCCCAAAACATCACTGCTCTAAAGGAGATCTGCATGGAGGAATGGGCCAAAATACCAGCAACAGTGTGTGAAAACCTTGTGAAGACTTACAGAAAACGTTCAACCTCTGTAATTGCCAACAAAGGGTATATAACAAAGTATTGAGATAAACTTTTGTTATTGACCAAATACTTATTTTCCACCATAATTTGCAAATAAATTCATAAAAAATCCTACAATGTGATTTACTGGATTTTTTTTCCTCATTTTGTCTGTCATAGTACCTATGATGAAAATGTCAGGCCTCTCTCATCTTTTTAAGTGGGAGAACTTGCACAATTGGTGGCTGACCAGATACCCCCCCCCCTGAATGTAAGCATTTCACAGTAAGGTTATTATTACCTGTTGTATTCGGCGCATGTGATAAATAACATTTGATTTGATTTGATTACAGTAATTGCAGTCATTCTAAATATATGGTATTATAGACCAGCCTCTATATCTTTCCATCACAGAGACATACAAACTGGCAAAACAATTGCTACATTGCAATGTTCCTACTCCAGAAATAAGTCTCTCACTGTTGCCGCCTGCTATCGACCCCCCAGCTGTGCCCTGGACACCATTTGTGAATTGATCGCCGCCCATCTAGCTTCAGAGTTCGTTTTGTTAGGTGACCTAAACTGGGATATGCTTAAAACCTGTTATGGCAAGGCAATCCCCGAGGGGAACTCCACCCCCCCATTCAGCTGAAAAGGTGGTGCAGGGAGTTCAAAAATATTCTTTAGAAATATTTAACTTTCACACGTTAACAAGTCCAATACAGCAAGTGAAAGATAAACATCTTGTTCATCTATCCATCATGTCCGATTTTAAAAATGTTTTACAGTGAAAACACAACACATATTTATGTTAGACAACCACCAAATCAAAGGAAAAACACAGCCATTTTTTCCAGCCAAAGATAGAGTCACAAAAGCAGGATTAGAGATAAAATGAATCACTAACCTTTTGAAAATCTTCATCAGATGACACTCATATGACATGTTACACAATACATTTATGTTTTGTTCGATAATATGCATATTTAAATCCACAAATCTCGCTTTACATTGACGCCATGTTCAGAAATGCCTCCAAAATATCCGGAGGAATTATAGAAAGCCAGGCCAGAAAACAGAAATACTCATCATAAAGTTTGACTAAAGATACATGTTCTACATATAATTAAAGATACACTGGTTCTTAATGCAACCGCTGTCTCAGATTTTTATTTTTTTTACGAAAAAAGCCTACCATGCAATAATCTGAGACTCTCAGACGTAAAAGTATTTCTCCGCCATGTTGGAGTCAACAGAAATACGAAATTACATCATAAATATTCCCTTACCTTTGATGATCTTTCATCAGAATGTAGTGCAAGGAGTCCTAGTTCCATGATAAATTGTTGTTTTGTTCCATAATGTCCAATACTAGTGTCCAATTACATGCATTTGCTAGCACTTTCAGCTCACGTGCCCAAAAGCTGACGCTGGTCCAGGACAACTCTCACGAAAACTTCAAAAATATATATTCCAGGTCGAATAAACAGGTCAAACTACGTAGAGAATCAATCTTCAGGATGTTATTATCATATATATCCAATAACGTTCCAACCGGATCATACGTTTTCATCTGCAGCCAAATGGAACGGCGGTGGCACCCACAGACAAATGCGCCACAGAGAAATGCACCACAGAGAAATGCACCACAGAGAAATGCACCACAGAGAAATGCACCACAGAGAAATGCGTCGCAGAGAAATGCACCACAGAGAAATGCACCACAGAGAAATGCGTCGCAGAGAAATGCACCACAGACAAATGCACCACAGAGAAATGCGTCGCAGAGAAATGCACCACAGAGAAATGCACCACAGAGAAATGCACCACAGAGAAATGCGTCGCAGAGAAATGCACCACAGAGAAATGCACCACAGAGAAATGCACCACAGAGAAATGCACCACAGAGAAATGCGTCGCAGAGAAATGCACCACAGAGAAATGCGCCGCAGGAAAATTGCATTCTGCCAAAACCGTGACTATTTCCCCTCCCATCTCGGCAAAGTTCACACCAGAAGCTCCATTCCACGTTCTACTGAATGAGGACATCTAGTGGAAAGCGTAGGACATACTACCAGATCCATATCTTGTTTGGAAAGGAAGGGGCGATGACTTCAAACTTGACCCACATTCAGAATTTCACTTATTTTTTGGAAGATTGCCTGCCCTATGAGTTCTGTTATACTCACAGACATAATTCAAACAGTTTTAGAAACTTCAGAGTGTTTTCTATCCAATAGTAATAATAATATGCATATATTAGAAATCTAGGAGTAGGATCCAGAGTAGGATGCAGTTCACTATGGGCACGCAATTCATCCAAAGTGAAAATACTGCCCCCTATCCTCAACAAGTTTTAACACCCCGACAGTCCTACAATCTAAGCTAGATGCCCTCAATCACACACACATCATCAAGGAACCCACCAGGCATAACCCTAAAGCTGTAAACATGGGCACCCTCAGACATTATCCGGACCAACTTGCCCCCCAAATACACCTCCGCTGTTTTCAATCAGGATCTCAGCGATCACTGCCTCATTGCCTGTATCCGCTATGGGTCCGTGGTCAAACGACCACCTCTCATCACTGTCAAACGCTCCCTAATACACTTACATTTACATTTACATTTAAGTCATTTAGCAGACGCTCTTATCCAGAGCGACTTACAAATTCTGAGAGCAGGCCTTTCTAATCGACCTGCCCCGTTCAAAAAATGCAGAATTAAGAACAGATATTGCCCTTGGTTCACTCCAGACCTGACTGCCCTTGACCAGTACAAAAACATCCTGTGGTGGACTGCAATAGCATTGAATAGTCCCCATGATATGCAACTGTTCAGGGAAGTCAGGAACCAATACACACAGTCAGTCAGGGAAAGCAAAGGCTAGCTTTGTCAAGCAGAAATTTGCATCCTGTAGCTCCAACTCCAAAAAGTTTTGGGATTACTGTAATGTCCATGGAGAACAAGAACACCTCCTCCCAGCTGCCCACTGCACTGAGGCTAGGTAACACGGTCACCACTGATAAATCCATGATAATCTAAAATTTCAACAAGCATTTCTCAACGGCTGGCCATGCCTTCCTCCTGGCTACTCCAACCCCTGCCAACAGCTCTGTCTCAGGCATCAACTATCTGAGCAGCTAACCGATCGCTGCAGCTGTACATTGACTTGTTTATTGTTTTATTGGCTTGTTTATTGTTTGTGTAACTCTGTGTAACTCTGTGTTGTTGTCTGTGTCACACTGCTTTGCTTTATCTTGGCCAAATCGCAGTTGCAAATGAGAACTTGTTCTCTACTAGCCTACCTGGTTAAATAAAGGTGTTCTCAACTAGCCTACCTGGTTAAATAAAGGTGTTCTCAACTAGCCTATCTGGTTAAATAAAGGTGTTCTCAACTAGCCTACCTGGTTAAATGAAGGTGAAATAAAAAATAAATAGAACTAGCACACTACCATTTTATTCTAAATGGGATGCTAGTCTGAATGTTGGAACTACTCAGTTTGACAGACAATATTTGCTTATTTGACTAAGTAAAGGCATCATAATCATGACTAGATTATCCTGCCATCACATAAATGTTGTTGACACACTCTCTGACTACGTCCTTCATTTGATCTCCCCCCTCCCTCCCCCCCTCCCTCCAGGGGATCTGTTTGTGGCAGGTCTGGGGCCCAACATGTATCAGAACCTTCCTAAGCTGGTGGTCTCTAGGGAGGGTTTCCAGGGTTGTCTGGCATCTGTCGATCTCAACGGCCGTCTACCTGACCTCATCAATGATGCCCTGTTCCGCTCAGGACAGATCGAACGCGGCTGTGAAGGTACGACCCCTGACCTATGACCTCTTTGACTTAGGCATACATATATTATGCATCCACTTCCAAATTGACCCCATGCACCCTATATGACGAGATCTTTGTCTTCTACTCATGGCTATGGTTTGTTCCTTGCCCACTCATACCTTCAGCCTAGTTAATTTATGGCCACTCAGGGTCACAACCTGAAGTAATTTAAATGGTATACTGGGATCAAAGACTAGTGCATCATGTACTAGTCTAGTCAGTACACTGCCTTCCTCCACTAGGTGGTGCCAAACCATTACACTGCCTTCCTCCACTAGGTGTTGCCAATCCATTACACTGCCTTCCTCCACTAGGTGGTGCCAAACCATTACACTGCCTTTCTCCACTAGGTGTTGCCAAACCATTACACTTCATTCCACCAGTAGGTGGTGCCAAACCATTACACTTCATTCCACCAGTAAGTGGTGCCAAACCATTACACTTCATTCCACCTCTAGGTGGTGCAAAATATTACTCTGCATTCCACCACTAGGTGGTGGCAAACTATCAGTATATGAACATAGAAACAGCGTTCTCTCACATCACATTCCTACAACACACACCCCTGTCTATCCATCTGATCCCTTTTACTGTAATCTAACACATGAACACTAATTAACCACTAAATATAGCCTGAAGTACTTCCCTTTACCAACACTATAATTACCTGTACATAGGATCTTAATTTGACCTGTATTGTCGCAACAAAATAATCCTGCAGCAACTGGATTTGAATGTTTAGTCCATACTGTTGCTTGATTGGTGGTTAGGCGATTAGCTGGTCAAAATGAGGCTCCATGAAAAGTGGAATACTGTTAATTAATATAACCGTGCATAACCTTGTGTCTTGCATGCGGTACAAGAAAATTCTCAGCAACAAAAAGAGTGATCAAATTAAGATCCTACAGCTGTAACTCTACAATACCTGAACGGCTCTGAGCACTAACCTTGTGCTGCCTCACTAACACTAACTTTTTCCGCTTCTTCCTGTTCTGTTTGTTGTGTTACGGCGCTAACAAAGTTGAGTTCACCAAAGCCGACCTGCAAGGTAGAAGGTTTCACTCTGACCGCTTCTCTGAGGCGCGGCTGAACTGACAGAATGCTGTGTGCAATGCATCTTGGGTGTAGCTATGATGACCATGTCCCACTGCTGGAGAGGAAGGCTCACTCTCTGAAAGTGTCAGGAGAAATGTTGGAGAAACAGAAAGAACAGAAAGAAGAGATAAAAGAGAGCCTTAAGAGGAAGCTGAATGAGAAAAGCTGTAGCGGGAGGGAAATAGATTGAGAGAGAAAGAGGGAAAATGTTATAAGATTGAGTGATAGTGAGAGGCAGAGAGGCTGAGAGGCCAAGAGGTAGAGACAGAGAGATTGTCTGGGAGAGAGATAAATCGAGGATATGGTGAAAAACAATCAATTCAACCCATCCACAGAGAAGCCCATCCATAAAACATGAGATCCATTTCCAGGCCCAGGGCTTCATGTAGTACTGTTACTATGTTGTCTTACCAGTCGTGGTTGATGTCTACCTGTCTTTGTATAGCAAATTCATTTATTTCATTAGGAAAAGTTGAGATGTACTAAAAAGTATAGCAAATCCTGCAACTGCGCTTCAACAGCGTGCTGCTAGTCAACCATCTCTCAGCCTCTATCTCTCGCTCTCTCTCAGCCTCCCTTTATCTCTTTCTCTCAACCCTGTCACACTCCTTCCTTCTTTTCTCTGGTGAGAAGAGAAGGTGTTGTTTCAGAGAGCGAGTCTTCTCCAATAAAGACAGGGTCGTGGTGACTGAATACCACCGCTCTTCATTACACAGTAAAGGCACTTTCAGCCAGCAACTATAGTTCTCCTTTTTCTGTCCCCACCTCCAAGTTATTATCTTGTCTCACATACCATCTTGCACAATACTATTACACTTAAACAACTGTTTATTTGCAGTTGTTTATGTTTCTTGTTTTTTGTATTTTTGTATTTTTTTTTGTATTTCTTTAAATCTTTTCTCTTTGGAGGTTTTTGAAAAGGTTTTGTATGTTATTTGTTTAATCCAGACGGATTGACTATGTACATATAATGTAGAGTTCTTGTCTACATTCCCTCTTAGAAAAGTATTCAGAAGTGTGAGATATATGTGTGGTGGTGGTTGGTGGAGAATGGAATACACACATCCAGTTTGACTTTGAATGCCCTGTGCAAGTGACACATCATACTCCCCTGTTTGTGTCCTTGGACTTTTGAATGGGCTTGACGATTATACAGTATCATTGAATTCATAAAAACGCGGTTCAAGAAGGCAAATATGAAACTATATTAGTGCTTGTGGATGAATTTTCCAGATGCTTTTCATTACGTTTTTGCGCTGAAGACTATCGCTTTACGTGTTTGACCATTGAATACCATTCAAAAACCCAACAACATTCCAAAACTACAAGGTCCCTTGCATATTGTATACCCCTTCAAACTGTCTCAATGGAGTGCATACTCAGGAATATGCACTACTGTACTGCACTCTAAAGTCTTCATTTGGTCTTGTTTACTGTTCTTGTTCTGAACTATATGTGTTGCAAGTCTATAGGGTTGTAAATCTAAAGGTTTGTAAGTCTATAGGGTTGTAAAATCGATAGTGGTGTAAAATCTATAGTGTTGTAATTCTATAGAATTGTACATCTATAGTGTTGTAAATCTATAGTATTGTACATCTATAGTGTTGTAAATCTATAGTATTGTACATCTATAGTGTTGTAAATCTATAGTATTGTACATCTATAGTGTTGTAAATCTATAGTATTGTAAATCTATAGTATTGTACATCTATAGTGTTGTAAATCTATAGTATTGTAAATCTGTAGCATTGTAAATCTATAGTATTGTAAATCTATAGTATTGTAAATCTACAGTATTGTAACTCTACAGTGTCGTAAATCTATAGTGTTGTATGTCTATAGTGTCAAAAATCTATAGTATTGTAGATCTGTAGTGTCGTAAAAGTAGAGTGTCATAAATCTATAGTGGTGTAATTCTATGGTATTGTAAATCTATAGTATTGTATATCAAGGGTATTGTAAATCTATAGTATTGTAAACCTATAGCATTGTAAATTTATAGTATTGTAAATATATAGTATTGTACATCTATAGTGTGGTAAATCTATAATTCTAAATCTATAGTATTGTAAATATATAGTATTGGAAATCTACAGTTGTAAAGCTATGGTGAGGTAGATCTATAGTATCGTAAATCTATAGTGTGAAATATCAAATCAAATCAAATGTTATTTGTCACATACACATGGTTAGCAGATGTTAGTGTGAGTGTAGCTTGTGCTTCTAGTTCCGACAATGCAGTAATAACCAACAAGTAATCTAGCTAACAATTCCAAAACAACTACCTTATAGACACAAGTGTAAGGGGATAAAGAATATGTACATAAATATATATGAATGAGTGATGGTACAGAACGGCATAGGCAAGATACAGTAGATGGTATCGAGTACAGTATATACATATGAGATGAGTATGTAAACAAAGTGGCATAGTTAAAGTGGCTAGTGATACATGTATTACATAAGGATGCAGTAGATGGTATTGAGTGCAGTATATACATATCTATAGTGTTCTAATTGTATAGTGTCGTAAAATTGTAAATCTATAGTATTTTAAATCTATAGTGTTTTAAATCTATAGTATTGTAAATGTATAGTATTCTAAATCTATAGTATTGTACATCTATAGTGTTGTAAATCTATAGTGTTGTAAATCTATTGTGTTGTAAATCTACAGTATTGGCTCTGGATAAGAGCGTCTGCTAAATGACTTAAATGTAAATGTAAATGTATTGTAATTATATAGTCGTACATCTATAGTGTCGTAAATGTATAGTGTTTCAATTCTATAGTTGTACATCTATAGTGTCGTAAATCTATAAATATATAGTATTGTAAATATATAGTGTTGTAAATATATAGTGTTGTAAATCTATAGTGTTGTAAATCTATAGTGTTGTAAATCTATTGTGTTGTAAATCTATAGTATTGTAAATATATAGTACTGTAAATCTGTAGTATTGTAAGTCTTAAGTATTGTACATCTATAGTATTGTATATCTGTAGTATTGTAAGTCTATAGTATTGTAAATGTATAGTATTCTAAATCTATAGTATTGTACATTTATAGTGTTGTAAATCTATAGTATTGTACATTTATAGTGTTGTAAATTTATAGTATTGTACATTTATAGTGTTGTAAATCTATAGTATTGTAAATCCTTAGTGTTGTAAATATATAGTGTTGTAAATCTATAGTATTGTAAATGTATAATGTTGTAAATCTATAGTATTGTACATCTATAGTGTTCTAAATCTATAGTGTTGTACATCTATAGTGTTCTAAATCTATAGTATTGTACATTTATAGTGTTGTAAATCTATAGTATTGTAAATGTATAATGTTGTAAATCTATAGTATTGTAAATGTATAATGTTGTAAATCTATAGTATTGTACATCTATAGTGTTCTAAATCTATAGTGTTGTACATCTATAGTGTTCTAAATCTATAGTATTGTAAATGTATAATGTTGTAAATCTATAGTATTGTACATCTATAGTGTTCTAAATCTATAGTGTTGTACATCTATAGTGTTCTAAATCTATAGTATTGTAAATGTATAATGTTGTAAATCTATAGTATTGTACATCTATAGTGTTCTAAATCTATAGTATTGTACATCTATAGTGTTCTAAATCTATAGTGTTGTACATCTATAGTGTTCTAAATCTATAGTGTTGTACATCTATAGTATTGTAAATGTATAATGTTGTAAATCTATAGTATTGTAAATGTATAATGTTGTAAATCTATAGTATTGTACATCTATAGTATTGTAAATGTATAATGTTGTAAATCTATAGTATTGTACATCTATAGTGTTCTAAATATATAGTGTTGTACATCTATAGTATTGTAAATGTATAATGTTGTAAATCTATAGTATTGTAAATGTATAATGTTGTACATCTATAGTATTGTAAATGTATAATGTTGTAAATCTATAGTATTGTAAATGTATAATGTTGTAAATCTATAGTATTGTACATCTATAGTGTTCTAAATCTATAGTGTTGTACATCTATAGTGTTCTAAATCTATAGTATTGTACATTTATAGTGTTGTAAATCTATAGTATTGTAAATGTATAATGTTGTAAATCTATAGTATTGTAAATGTATAATGTTGTAAATCTATAGTATTGTACATCTATAGTGTTCTAAATCTATAGTGTTGTACATCTATAGTGTTCTAAATCTATAGTATTGTAAATGTATAATGTTGTAAATCTATAGTATTGTACATCTATAGTGTTCTAAATCTATAGTGTTGTACATCTATAGTGTTCTAAATCTATAGTATTGTAAATGTATAATGTTGTAAATCTATAGTATTGTACATCTATAGTGTTCTAAATCTATAGTATTGTACATCTATAGTGTTCTAAATCTATAGTGTTGTACATCTATAGTGTTCTAAATCTATAGTGTTGTACATCTATAGTATTGTAAATGTATAATGTTGTAAATCTATAGTATTGTAAATGTATAATGTTGTAAATCTATAGTATTGTACATCTATAGTATTGTAAATGTATAATGTTGTAAATCTATAGTATTGTAAATGTATAATGTTGTAAATCTATAGTATTGTTTATCTATAGTGTTCTAAATCTATAGTGTTGTACATCTATAGTGTTGTAAATCTATAGTATTGTAAATGTATAATGTTGTAAATCTATAGTATTGTACATCTATAGTGTTCTAAATCTATAGTGTTGTACATCTATAGTGTTCTAAATCTATAGTATTGTAAATGTATAATGTTGTAAATCTATAGTATTGTACATCTATAGTGTTCTAAATCTATAGTGTTGTGCATCTATAGTATTGTAAATGTATAATGTTGTAAATCTATAGTATTGTAAATGTATAATGTTGTAAATCTATAGTATTGTACATCTATAGTGTTCTAAATCTATAGTGTTGTACATCTATAGTGTTGTAAATCTATAGTATTGTAAATGTATAATGTTGTAAATCTATAGTATTGTACATCTATAGTGTTCTAAATCTATAGTATTGTAAATGTATAATGTTGTAAATCTATAGTATTGTACATCTATAGTGTTCTAAATCTATAGTGTTGTACATCTATAGTATTGTAAATGTATAATGTTGTAAATCTATAGTATTGTACATCTATAGTGTTCTAAATCTATAGTGTTGTACATCTATAGTATTGTAAATGTATAATGTTGTAAATCTATAGTATTGTAAATGTATAATGTTGTAAATCTATAGTATTGTACATCTATAGTGTTCTAAATCTATAGTGTTGTACATCTATAGTGTTCTAAATCTATAGTATTGTAAATGTATAATGTTGTAAATCTATAGTATTGTACATCTATAGTGTTCTAAATCTATAGTGTTGTACATCTATAGTATTGTAAATGTATAATGTTGTAAATCTATAGTATTGTAAATGTATAATGTTGTAAATCTATAGTATTGTACATCTATAGTGTTCTAAATCTATAGTGTTGTACATCTATAGTGTTCTAAATCTATAGTATTGTAAATGTATAATGTTGTAAATCTATAGTATTGTACATCTATAGTGTTCTAAATCTATAGTGTTGTACATCTATAGTGTTCTAAATCTATAGTATTGTAAATGTATAATGTTGTAAATCTATAGTATTGTACATCTATAGTGTTCGAAATCTATAGTGTTGTACATCTATAGTGTTCTAAATCTATAGTATTGTAAATGTATAATGTTGTAAATCTATAGTATTGTACATCTATAGTGTTCTAAATCTATAGTATTGTACATCTATAGTGTTCTAAATCTATAGTGTTGTACATCTATAGTGTTCTAAATCTATAGTGTTGTACATCTATAGTATTGTAAATGTGTAATGTTGTAAATCTATAGTATTGTAAATGTATAATGTTGTAAATCTATAGTATTGTACATCTATAGTGTTCTAAATCTATAGTGTTGTACATCTATAGTATTGTAAATGTATAATGTTGTAAATCTATAGTATTGTACATCTATAGTGTTCTAAATCTGTAGTGTTGTACATCTATAGTGTTCCTAATCTATAGTATTGTAAATGTATAATGTTGTAAATCTATAGTATTGTACATCTATAGTGTTCTAAATCTATAGTATTGTACATCTATAGTGTTCTAAATCTATAGTGTTGTACATCTATAGTGTTCTAAATCTATAGTGTTGTACATCTATAGTATTGTAAATGTATAATGTTGTAAATCTATAGTATTGTAAATGTATAATGTTGTAAATCTATAGTATTGTACATCTATAGTGTTCTAAATCTATAGTGTTGTACATCTATAGTGTTCTAAATCTATAGTATTGTAAATGTATAATGTTGTAAATCTATAGTATTGTACATCTATAGTGTTCTAAATCTATAGTATTGTACATCTATAGTGTTCTAAATCTATAGTGTTGTAAATCTATAGTATTGTACATCTATAGTGTTCTAAATCTATAGTATTGTAAATGTATAATGTTGTAAATCTATAGTATTGTACATCTATAGTGTTCTAAATCTATAGTGTTCTAAATCTATAGTGTTGTAAATATATAGTATTGTACATCTATAGTGTTCTAAATCTATAGTGTTCTAAATCTATAGTGTTGTAAATATATAGTATTGTACATCTATAGTGTTCTAAATCTATAGTGTTCTAAATCTATAGTATTGTAAATATATAGTATTGTACATCTATAGTGTTCTTAATCTATAGTGTTCTAAATCTATAGTGTTGTAAATATATTGTGTTGTAAATCTATTGTGTTGTAAATCTATAGTGGTGTAAGTCTACAGTGTAATATATAGTATTGTGAATCTACAGTATTGTAATTATATAGTCGTACATCTATAGTGTCGTAAATGTATAGTGTTTCAATTCTATAGTTGTACATCTATAGTGTCGTAAATCTATAAATATATAGTATTGTAAATATATAGTGTTGTAAATATATAGTGTTGTAAATCTATTGTGTTGTAAATCTACAGTATTGTAATTATATAGTCGTACATCTATAGTGTCGTAAATGTATAGTGTTTCAATTCTATAGTTGTACATCTATAGTGTCATAAATCTATAAATATATAGTATTGTAAATATATAGTGTTGTAAATCTATAGTGTTGTAAATCTATTGTGTTGTAAATCTACAGTATTGTAATTATATAGTCGTACATCTATAGTGTCGTAAATGTATAGTGTTTCAATTCTATAGTTGTACATCTATAGTGTCGTAAATCTATAAATATATAGTATTGTAAATATATAGTGTTGTAAATCTATAGTGTTGTAAATCTATTGTGTTGTAAATCTATTGTGTTGTAAATCTATTGTGTTGTAAATCTATAGTGTTGTAAATCTATTGTGTTGTAAATCTACAGTATTGTAATTATATAGTCGTACATCTATAGTGTCGTAAATGTATAGTGTTTCAATTCTATAGTTGTACATCTATAGTGTCGTAAATCTATAAATATATAGTATTGTAAATATATAGTGTTGTAAATATATAGTGTTGTAAATCTATAGTGTTGTAAATCTATAGTGTTGTAAATCTATTGTGTTGTAAATCTATAGTATTGTAAATATATAGTACTGTAAATCTGTAGTATTGTAAGTCTATAGTATTGTACATCTATAGTATTGTATATCTGTAGTATTGTAAGTCTATAGTTTTGTAAATATATAGTATTGTAAATCTATAGTATTGTAATTCTATAGTGTCGTAAATCTATAGTGTTGCAAATATGTTGTGTTTTAAGTCTATAGTGTTGTAAATATATAGTATTGTAAATCTGTAGTATTGTAAGTCTATAGTTTTGTAAATATATAGTATTGTAAATCTATAGTATTGTAATTCTATAGTGTCGTAAATCTATAGCGTTGTAAATGTGTTGTGTTTTAAGTCTATAGTCGTAAATCTATAGTGTTGTAAATGTGTTGTGTTTAAAGTCAATAATTGTACATCTATAGGGTTGTAAATGTGTTGTGTTTAAAGTCTATAGTCGTACATCTATAGTCACTTTTTGTACATCTAATATTCTGTTTTCTTTAGTTTTTTGGGGGGACGTTGGGAAAAGTGTCTTTCTTTCTGTGAGTCTTGTACAGTATCTGTCTTTGTTTGTTTTAAGTCTATAGTCGTACATCTATAGTGTTGTAAATGTGTTGTGTTTTAAGTCTATAGTCGTACATCTATAGGGTTGTAAATGTGTTGTGTTTTAAGTCTATAGTCGTACATCTATAGTGTTGTAAATGTGTTGTGTTTTAAGTCTATAGTCATACATCTATAGTGTTGTAAATGTGTTGTGTTTTAAGTCTATAGTCGTACATCTATAGGGTTGTAAATGTGTTGTGTTTTAAGTCTATAGTCGTACATCTATAGGGTTGTAAATGTGTTGTGTTTTAAGTCTATAGTCGTACATCTATAGGGTTGTAAATGTGTTGTGTTTTAAGTCTATAGTCGTACATCTATAGGGTTGTAAATGTGTTGTGTTTTAAGTCTATAGTCGTACATCTATAGGGTTGTAAATGTGTTGTGTTTTAAGTCTATAGTCGTACATCTATAGGGTTGTAAATGTGTTGTGTTTTAAGTCTATAGTCGTACATCTATAGGGTTGTAAATGTGTTGTGTTTTAAGTCTATAGTCGTACATCTATAGTGTTGTAAATGTGTTGTGTTTTAAGTCTATAGTCGTACATCTATAGGGTTGTAAATGTGTTGTGTTTTAAGTCTATAGTCGTACATCTATAGTCACTTTTTGTACATCTAATATTCTGTTTTCTTTAGTTTTTTGGGGGGACGTTGGGAAAAGTGTCTTTCTTTCTGTGAGTCTTGTACAGTATCTGTCTTTGTAGCCACGTGAAAAACATCCTGTTTGTGTCCTTTTTGTTTGTGGCTGTTCATAATGGGTCATATGTAAAACACACAAAGGGAATGCTGTTTTTCTGTCTCCAAACATTGAGACTTCCTGTTGGATTTATATGGCACGCATGCCCCCAATTCCCCTCCCACACCAAGTGCACTACTGCATGGTACCTCCAATGATGGGGCTCAGTACCGACCCCCCCCCCCCTGTGGTTACTCCACCCCTTTACACCCTGTCTGTTCCAACAGGACCCAGCACCACCTGTCAGGAGGACTCCTGTACCAACATGGGCGTGTGTATTCAACAGTGGGAGAACTTTACCTGCGACTGCACAATGACCTCTTACACAGGGACACAGTGCAACGACCGTGAGTACCGTTTAACTTTAACTAGACATATGTAGACCGATGCGAAGACGCCGGAAAAACACAGTTCACAGGGATCAACTCTCATACACACACACACACACACACACAGACAGACACACACACCTGCAGCTTCCCCGTGACCAGCTGCACTGATGGACGCAGTGCAACTACCGTGAGTCCTCAGGGGCACATTGATTATCTGCATGATGCTAGCTGTTATTCTGACTCTGTTTCCAATGCACACAGTATATTCTACTATCGCTGTAACACAGTACAAAACGGGTTGAAACTGTTCTCAGTGTCACACTTTGTTGTTGTGTGGTCAAGGAGTCTCAGGGCTTTAGGAACTCAAGAGTTGAGTTGAGTGTGTGACTGATGATATGTGCAACTTCTGGTTCTGCCCAAGCAGGCATTGCATAAATGTCCCTAAATAGCTTTCTCAAATGTCTGTGTGTGTGTGTGTGTGTGGCTCTTATCCCCGTGACGATGGGGACTCTCCTCTTCAATTTGCAGTGTCTTTAATTAGACAGTGTAATGGAAGGGTCACTCTGGTCTGCCCAGGGCACAACTAATTTAATATTTATTTCACCTTTATAGGCAAGTTGAGAACAAGTTCTCGTTTACAACTGCGACCTGGCCTAGATAAAGCAAAGCAGTTCGACACATACAACAACACAGAGTTACACATGGAATAAACAAACATACAGTCAATAATACTGTAGAAATAGTCTATATACAGTATGTGCAAATGAGGTAGGATAAGGGAGGTAAGGCAATAAATAGGCCATGGTGGCAAAGTAATTACAATATGGCAATTAAACACTGGAATGGAAGATGTATGTGCAAGTAGAGATACCGGGGTGCAATGGAGCAATATAAATAAATAAATACAGTATGGGGATGAGGTAGTTGGATGGGCTATTTATAGATGGGCTATGTACATGTGCAGTGATCTGTGAGCTGCTCTGACAGCTGGTGCTTAAAGCTAGTGAGGGAGATATGAGTCTCCAGCTTCAGGGATTTTTGCAGTTCGTTCCAGTCATTGGCAGCAGAGAACAGGAAGGAAAGGCATCCAAAGTAAGAATTGGCTTTGGGGGTGACCAGTGAGATATACCTGCTGGAGAGCGTGCAATGGGTGGGTGCTGCTATGGTGACCAGTGAGCTGAGATAAGGCGGGGCGTTACCAAGCAGAGTCTTGTAGATGACCTGGATCCAGTGGGTTTGGCGACGAGTATGAAGCGAGGGCCAGCCAACGAGAGTGTACAGGTCACAGTGGTGGGTAGTATATGGGGCTTTGGTGACAAAACGGATATCACTGTGATAGACTGCATCCAATTTGTTGAATAGCGTTGGTCAAAGTCGAGGATCGGTAGGATGGTCAGTTTTACGAGGGTTTGGCAGCATGGATGAAGGATGCTTTGTTGCAAAATAGGAAGTTGATTCTAGAAAGAATTTTGGATTGGAGATGCTTAATGGGAGTGTGGATTTCAGTGCAGTTGGAGGCTACGGAAGGAGAGTTGTGTGGCATTGAAGCTCGTCTGGAGGTTAGTTAACAAAGTGTCCAAAGAAGGTCCAGAGGTATACAGAATGGTGTCGTCTGCGTAGAGGTGGATCAGAGAATCACCAGCAGCAAGAGAAGAGAGTCGGCACGAAAATTGAACCCTTTGGCAGCCCCATAGAGACTGCCAGAGGTCCGGAAAACAGGCCCTGTTTGAGAAAGAGTTGGTGAACCAGGCGAGGCAGTCTTTTGAGAAACCAAGGCTGTCGAGTCTGCCGATAGGAATATGGTGATTGACAGAGTTGAAAGCCTTGGCCAGGTCGGTGAATATGGCTGCACAGTAATGTCTCTTATCGATGGCAGTTATGATATCGTTTAAGACCTTGAGCGTGGCTGAGGTGCACCCATGACCAGCAGTGAAACCAGATTGTATAGCGGAGAAGGTACGGTGGTGTTTGAAATGGTCGGTCATCCGTTTGTTAACTTGGCTTTCGAAGACCTTAGCAAGGCAGGGTAGGATAGATATTGGTCTGTAGCAGTTTGGGTCTAGATTGTCTCCCCCTTCGATGAGGGGGATGACTGTGGCAGCTTTCCAATCTTTGGGAATCTCAGACGAAAGAGAGGTTGAACAGGCTGATAATAGGGGTTGCAACAATTTCAGCAGATCATTTTAGAAAGAGAAGGTTCTAGATTGTCTAGCCCTGCTGATTTGTAGGGGTCCAGATTTAGCAGCTCTTTCAGAACATTATCTATCTGGATGTGGGTGAAGGAGAAATGGGGGAGGCTTGGGCGAGTTGCTGTGGCGGAAGCAGGGCTGTAGATAGAGGTGGGGTAGCCAGGTGAAAAGCATGGCCAGCCTTAGAAAAATGCTTATTGAAGTTCTCAATTACAGTGGATTTATCAGTGGTGGCAATGTTTCCTGGACAGCTGGGAGGAGGTGCTCTTATTCTCCATGGACTTTACAGTGTCCCAGAGGTTTATTGAGTTTGTGCTACAGGATGCAAATTTCTGCTTGAAAAAGCAAGCCTTATCTTTCCTGCCTCTGTATATTGGCTCCTAACTTCCCTGAACAGTTGCATATCACAGGGGCTATTCGATGCTAATGCAGAATGCCACAGGATGTTTTGTGCTGGTCAAGGACAGTCAGGTCTGGCGGAGACCAAGGGCTATATCTGTTCCAGGTTCTACATTTGTTGAATGGGGCATGCTTATTTAAGATTGTGAGGAAGGCACCTTTAAAGAATAACCAGGCATCCTCTACTGATGAGGTCAATATCCCTCCAGGATACCTGGGTCAGGTCGATTAGAAAGGCCTGCTCACTGAAGTGTTTTAGGGAGTGTTTGACAGTGATGACAGGTGGTCGTTTGACCGCAGACCCATTACGGATGAAGTCAATGAGGCAGTGATCGCTGAGATCTTGGTTAAAAACAGCAGAGGTGTATTTGGTGGGCAAGTTGGTTAGGATGATATCCATGAGGGTGCCCATGTTTACTGATTTGGGGTAGTACCTGGTGGGTTCATTGATAATTTGTGTGAGATTGAGGGCATCAAGCTTAGATTGTAGGATGGCCGGGGTGTTAAGCATGTCCCAGTTTAGGTCACCTAGCAGCATGAGCTCTGAAGATAGATTGGGGGCAATCAATTCACATATGGTGTCCAGGGCACAGCTGGGGGCTGAGGGTGGTCTATAGCAAGTGGCAATGGTGGGAGACTTGTTTCTGGAAAGGTGGATTTTTGAAAGTAGAAGCTCAAATTGTTTGGGTACAGACCTTGATAGTAAAACAGAACTCTGCAGGCTATCTTTGCAGTAGATTGCAACACCGCCTCTTTGGCAGTTCTATCTTGTCGGAAAATGTTGTAGTTAGGGATGGAAATTTCAGGGGTTTTGGTGGTCTTCCTAAGCCAGGATTCAGACACGGCTAGGACATCCGGGTAGGAAGAGTGTGCTAAAGCAGTGAATAAAACAAACTTAGAGAGGAGGCTTCTAATGTTAACTTCTTACGGTATAGGTGACGGTTGCGTCCCACTTGGGCAAAAAACAGGGAAAATGCAGCGTGGCAAATAAAAAAAAATTATATAAAAATCAAACTTTCATTAAAGGAGCAGGATTCCTTGTGCGATAGAAAAGATTCAATGCATAATGTACAGACAAAAGTATGGTAGGATGTGAGTACATTTGAAGTAAACCTAGGCATTGAGTAATGACGAGAGAGATATTGTCTCTAGAGACGTTTAAACCAGGTGATTTCTCCGCATTTGTGGGAGGTTGAACTAAATGGCTGGTTAAGGCATATTGAGCATGGCTAGAGGCTCTACAGTGAAATAAGACAATAATCACTAACCAGAACAGTAATGGACAAGTCATATTGACATTAGGGAGAAGTATGCGTAGCCGAGTGATCATAGGGGTCCAGTGAGGGGTTGGGCTGGCTGGAGACACGGCGATTCAGACAGCTCGCAGGCCTGGGCGAGCAAGCCAGCAGAAGGGCCTAAGAGGGACGTCGCGACGGAGAAAAGTCTGTTTTTGCCTCCTCGTGCGGTGACGTCGATAGAACAGTCGTGATGGATTAGTAGTGTTCGGAGTAGCAGAGGGGTCCAAGTCCAATTAGTAAAATAGGTATAGTGGCCCAAGAAATTGGACGATGGATCTATTCAGCTAACAGTCCAATGTGCTCGAGACAGCTAGCGGGCCACGGCTAGCAGATGGGCCACGGCTAGCAGGCGAGCAGATGGGCATTCAGGGGACGTCGCGGCGTAGGGGCCAGTTGAGTACCCCCTCGAGCAGATTACGTCGTAGTCCAGTCGTGAAGGATCGGTGGGGTTCCCTGCCCCATACCGGCAGTAGAAAGGGTCCGGGTATTGTAGCCCAGGAGTGGCTGATGAGCCTCTTCAGCTAGCTGGGAGAATGGGCCTAACATCGGCTAGCTCCAGGCTAATTGGCGCTAGGTAGCTGCGATGATCCAGATGAAAAGGTACAGAGCTTGCGGTAGGAATCCGGGGATATGGAGAGAAACTAGGTCCAGTATGATCTGGTTTGAGTCGCGTTGTACAAACTGGCGAGCTGAAATATGTAAAAAGATATATACATGGGACACGACAAGACGAAGGACAAAGACGTCTGACTGCTACGCCATCTTGGAGTTTTTGATATGAATAATGTAGGAACTGTGATCAGTCGACACTGAAATTACGTCAACCTTTCATACCAACTAATGCTGTTGCTAGGTCCACTGCAGATAACACTCTCTTGTCCTCTACCTCTTTATTTCTCTCTCAGTTGCTCCCTCTCTTTTTGTCTTTATCTCTCTTTACCCCTCTACGTTGATGTCTGTTCTTTTGCTATCTCTCATTCGCTCTCTCTCCCTCGTTCTCTCCCTCTATCTCCTCTCCTTTCTTTGAAACAGAGTCATGGTTCGAGGCGATGAGTGCTACTCTGACCCAAATCAAATCAAATCAAATTGTATTTGTCACATACACATGGTTAGCAGATGTTAATGCGAGTGTAGCGAAATGCTTGTGCTTCTAGTTCCGACAATGCAGTGATAACCAACAAGTAATCTAACTAACAATTCCAAAACTACTGTCTTATACACAGTGTAAGGGGATAAAGAATATGTACATAAGGATATATGAATGAGTGATGGTACAGGGCAGCATACAGTAGATAGTATCGAGTACAGTATATACATATGAGATGAGTATGTAGACAAAGTAAACAAAGTGGCATAGTTAAAGTGGCGATTGACAGAGTTGAAAGACCCGATGATTAACTCAGGGTCCTGCCTCACCAGGAGAAAAAGTGGTTTCAGGACATGTTCATACTTCCGTCCTAAACAGTTCACTATTCCCTATCGTAGTGCACTACTTGGCCTGGGCCGCAACCAGCAGGGCATCACTGCACCCATCTCTGCCTCATTACGAACCAAGGGCACAGGCCTGGGCATCAAGGGAAGCAACTACGATAGCCCTATGGCTCTGTCTCTATGATGGTTTCCATTGTGTTTTTAGTAGACAACTAGTATAGTAGTTGTAGCCAGGCAATGGAGGTTCAAATACTGTACTGTACTGTGTTGTGCTGTACAGTCAACATAATATAAAGTCCTGTTTAGTGTCTCTTCTGCTGTTTCTCCTCCCCCTGAGGTTTATAAACAGTTCATAGAACCACCACTAGATGGCAGTAATGCACTGAGCAGCTCTGTGCATAGCCCATCGACACATGGCTGGCTGAGAGAAGAAATGAGATGCAATCCTCTGAACATGTAATCAACTTTCTTCTTATTTTCATTCTCTCTCTCTCTCTCTCTCTCTCTCTCTCTCTCTCTCTATCTCTCTCTCTCTCTCTCTCTCTCTCTCTCTCTCTCTCTCTCTCTCTCTCTCTCTCTCTCTCTCTCTCTCTCTCTCTCTCTGTCTCTCTCTCTCTCTCTCTCTCTCTCTCTCTCTCTTTCACTCTCTCTCTCTCTCTCTCTCTCTCTCTCTCTCTCTCTCTCTCTCTCTCTCTGTCTCTCTCTGTCTCTCTCTCTCTCTCTCTCTCTCTCTTTCACTCTCTCTCTCTCTCTCTCTCTCTCTCTCTCTCTCTCTCTCTCTCTCTCTCTCTCTCTCTCTCTCTCTCTCTCTCTCTCTCTCTCTCTCTCTCCACCCCCTCTCTACTTCCACCCTTTCCGAACACACAAACCCACCCTGCTCTTGCTGCTCCAGCTGCTGAAAGTGGAATGATATCTTGTGATGAAAAGCTTTCTCCACCCAACAATGCAACAGTGGTATCTCCAATCATGTTGTTTGATAGTGAACCAGTAGAATGGTGAACCAAGGGGACTCAGCGTCGTTCAATTGCTGTCTGTGCTGTGGTGTACTGTACTGTGTTGTACTGTGTTGTACTGTACAGTGGTGTACTGTACTGTGCTGTAATGTGTGGTGTTGTACTGTGTTGTACTGTACTATATTGTACTGTACTGTGTTGTACTGTACTCTATTGTACTGTACTGTGTTGTGCTGTACTGTACTGTACTGTACTGTACTGTACTGTACTGTACTGTACTGTACTGTACTGTGCTGTAATGTGAGGTGTTGTACTGTACTGTGTTGTACTGTAGAGTGGTGTACTGTACTGTGTTGTACTGCACGGTGTTGTACTGTACTGTGTTGTACTCTACTGTACTGTGCTGCACTGTGTTGTACTGTACGGTGTTACATTTACATTTACATTTAAGTCATTTAGCAGACGCTCTTATCCAGAGCGACTTACAAATTGGTGCATTCACCTTATGACATCCAGTGGGACAGTCACTTAACAATAGTGCATCTAAAACTTAGGGGGGTGGGGTGAGAGGGATTACTTAACCTATCCTAGGTATTCCTTAAAGAGGTGGGGTTTCAGGTGTCTCCGGAAGGTGGTGATTGACTCCGCTGTCCTGGCGTCGTGAGGGAGTTTGTTCCACCATTGGGGGGCCAGGGCAGCGAACAGTTTTGACTGGGCTGAGCGGGAGCTGTACTTCCTCAGTGGTAGGGAGGCGAGCAGGCCAGAGGTGGATGAACGCAGTGCCCTTGTTTGGGTGTAGGGCCTGATCAGAGCCTGGAGGTACTGAGGTGCCGTTCCCCTCACAGCTCCGTAGGCAAGCACCATGGTCTTGTAGCGGATGCGAGCTTCAACTGGAAGCCAGTGGAGAGAACGGAGGAGCGGGGTGACGTGAGAGAAACTTGGGAAGGTTGAACACCAGACGGGCTGCGGCGTTCTGGATGAGTTGAAGGGGTTTAATGGCACAGGCAGGGAGCCCAGCCAACAGCGAGTTGCAGTAATCCAGACGGGAGATGACAAGTGCCTGGATTAGGACCTGCGCCGCTTCCTGTGTGAGGCAGGGTCGTACTCTGCGGATGTTGTAGAGCATGAACCTACAGGAACGGGCCACCGCCTTGATGTTAGTTGAGAACGACAGGGTGTTGTCCAGGATCACGCCAAGGTTCTTGGCGCTCTGGGAGGAGGACACAATGGAGTTGTCGACTGTGATGGCGAGATCATGGAACGGGCAGTCCTTCCCGGGAGGAAGAGCAGCTCCGTCTTGCCGAGGTTCAGCTTGAGGTGGTGATCCGTCATCCACACTGATATGTCTGCCAGACATGCAGAGATGCGATTCGCCACCTGGTCATCAGAAGGGGAAAGGAGAAGATTAATTGTGTGTCGTCTGCATAGCAATGATAAGAGAGACCATGTGAGGTTATGACAGAGCCAAGTGACTTGGTGTATAGCGAGAATAGGAGAGGGCCAAGAACAGAGCCCTGGGGGACACCAGTGGTGAGAGCGCGTGGTGAGGAGACAGATTCTCGCCACGCCACCTGGTAGGAGCGACCTGTCAGGTAGGACGCAATCCAAGCGTGGGCCGCGCCGGAGATGCCCAACTCGGAGAGGGTGGAGAGGAGGATCTGATGGTTCACAGTATCGAAGGCAGCCGATAGATCTAGAAGGATGAGAGCAGAGGAGAGAGAGTTAGCTTTAGCAGTGCGGAGCGCCTCCGTGATACAGAGGAGAGCAGTCTCAGTTGAATGACTAGTCTTGAAACCTGACTGATTTGGATCAAGAAGGTCATTCAGAGAGAGATAGCGGGAGAGCTGGCCAAGGACGGCACGTTCAAGAGTTTTGGAGAGAAAAGAAAGAAGGGATACTGGTCTGTAATTGTTGACATCGGAGGGATCGAGTGTAGGTTTTTTCAGAAGGGGTGCAACTCTCGCTCTCTTGAAGACGGAAGGGACGTAGCCAATGGTCAGGGATGAGTTGATGAGCGAGGTGAGGTAAGGGAGAAGGTCTCCGGAAATGGTCTGGAGAAGAGAGGAGGGGATAGGGTCAAGCGGGCAGGTTGTTGGGCGGCCGGCCGTCACAAGACGCGAGATTTCATCTGGAGAGAGAGGGGAGAAAGAGGTCAGAGCACAGGGTAGGGCAGTGTGAGCAGAACCAGCGGTGTCGTTTGACTTAGCAAACGAGGATCGGATGTCGTCGACCTTCTTTTCAAAATGGTTGACGAAGTCATCTGCAGAGAGGGAGGAGGGGGGAGGGGGCGGAGGATTCAGGAGGGAGGAGAAGGTGGCAAAGAGCTTCCTAGGGTTAGAGGCAGATGCTTGGAATTTAGCGTGGTAGAAAGTGGCTTTAGCAGCAGAGACAGAGGAGGAAAATGTAGAGAGGAGGGAGTGAAAGGATGCCAGGTCCGCAGGGAGGCGAGTTTTCCTCCATTTCCGCTCGGCTGCCCGGAGCCCTGTTCTGTGAGCTCGCAATGAGTCATCGAGCCACGGAGCGGGAGGGGAGGACCGAGCCGGCCTGGAGGATAGGGGACATAGAGAGTCAAGGGATGCAGAGAGGGAGGAGAGGAGGGTTGAGGAGGCAGAATCAGGAGATAGGTGGGAGAAGGTTTGAGCGGAGGGAAGAGATGATAGGATGGAAGAGGAGAGAGTAGCGGGGGAGAGAGAGCGAAGGTTGGGACGGCGCGATACCATCCGAGTAGGGGCAGTGTGGGAGGTGTTGGATGAGAGCGAGAGGGAAAAGGATACAAGGCAGTGGTCGGAGACTTGGAGGGGAGTTGCAGTGAGGTTAGTGGAAGAACAGCATCTAGTAAAGATGAGGTCGAGCGTATTGCCTGCCTTGTGAGTAGGGGGGGAAGGTGAGAGGGTGAGGTCAAAAGAGGAGAGGAGTGGAAAGAAGGAGGCAGAGAGGAAAGAGTCAAAGGTAGACGTGGGGAGGTTAAAGTCGCCCAGAACTGTGAGAGGTGAGCCGTCCTCAGGAAAGGAGCTTATCAAGGCATCAAGCTCATTGATGAACTCTCCGAGGGAACCTGGAGGGCGATA
>NC_060186.1:73127032-73137032 GCF_021184085.1 Oncorhynchus gorbuscha | reverse complement strand
AAGGGAGAGGAGGGCGTGTTTGAAAAGTGTATAGCCCAAGTCCCTTTACAGGGGCGGGCCACAGATTGAGCAGAGCCCTATCTTATGAAAACCCAAATCTCACATTTTAGAAGCTAAAATCACATTTCACCCCATCATGAATAATTTAATATTCAAACATTTGAATTGAACAACAATTTCATGTGAATCCGATAACTCTGATGTGTAGACATTCCACTGTAGAGTTTATGTCATCTTATCATTGATGAGAATGTCTCAGATGACAACCGAACTGACATCATATTCATTCATTACCACCGCATATGTTCAATTGGTCAGATTACCAGAATATAGTTCATTTCCCCCCACCTACTGATGTTCCCAGAATCTTTATGTTAACCAAGGGTTTTCACATTTCACATCAGTAGCGTAGAGAGAGGAAACAGGGGGAAGAGGTATTTATGACTGTCATAAACCTCCCCCAGGCCAATGTCATGAAAACATACTATACCTCCCTCTCCATTACAGTACATAACTCCCCTCTACATTACAGTACATACTGTAACTCCCACTACCATCACAGTACATACTGTAACTCCCCTCTACATTACAGTACATACTGTAACTCCCCTCTACATTACAGTACATACTGTAACCCCCCTCTACATTACAGTACATAACTCCCCTCTACATTACAGTACACAACTCCCCTCTACATTACAGTACATACTGTAACTCCCCTCTACATTACAGTACATGCTGTAACTCCCCTCTCCATTACAGTACATAACTCCCCTCTGCATTACAGTACATAACTCCCCTCTACATTACAGAACATGCTGTAACTCCCCTCTCCATTACAGTACATACCTCCCCTCTACATTAAATTGCATAACTCCCCTCTACATTGCAGTACATAACTCCCCTCTACATTACAGTACATAACTCCCTTCTACATTACAGTACATACCTCCCCTCTACATTACAGAACATACTGGAACTCCCCTCTCCATTATAGTACATAACTCCCCTCTACAGCACAGTACATAACTCCCCTCTATATTACAGTACATAACTCCCCTCTACATTATAGTACATACCTCCCCTCTACATTAGAGTACATACTGTAACTTCCCTCTACATTACAGGACAAAACTCCCCTCTACATTACAGGACATAACTCCCCTCTACATTAGAGTACATACTGTAACTCCCCTCTACATTAGAGTGCATACTGTAACTCCCCTCTCCATTACAGTACATAACTCCCCTCTACATTACAGTACATACCTCCCCTCTACAGTACAGTACATACATCCCCTCTACATTACAGTACATACCTCCCCTCTACATTACAGGACATAACTACCATCTACATTACAGGACATAACTCCCCTCTACATTACAGGACAAAACTCCCCTCTACATTACAGGACATACCTCCCCTCTACATTACAGGACATAACTACCATCTACATTACAGTACATAACTCCCCTCTACATTACAGTACATAACTCCCCTCTACATTACAGTACATAACTCCTCTACAACCTTTTGTGGCAGGGCTGAAATGCAGTGGAACAGTTTTTGGGGAATTCAGTTCATTTGCATGGCAAGAGGGACTTTACAGTTAATTGCAATTCATCTGATCACTTTTCATAACATTGTGGAGTATATGTAAATTGCCATCATACAAACTGAGGCAGCAGACTTTGTGAAATTTTATATTTGTGTCATTGTCAAAGCTTGGCCACGACTGTACATTACGGCACATATCTCCCCTCTACATTACAGTACATAACTCCCCTCTACATTACAGTACACAACGCCCTTCTCCATTACAATACATAACTCCTCTCCATTACAATACATAACCACTCTCCATTACAGTACATACTGTAAGTCCCCTACACGTTAAAGTACATAACTCCTCTACATTACAGTACATAACTCCCCTCTATATTACAGTACATAACTCCCCTCTATATTACAGTACATAACTCCTCTCCATTACAATACATAACACCTCTCCATTACAGTACATACTGTAAGTCCCCTACACGTTAAAGTACATAACTCCTCTACATTACAGTACATAACTCCCCTCTATATTACAGTACATAACTCCTCTCCATTACAATACATAACTCCTCTACGTTACAGTACATAACTCCTCTCTATATTACAGTACATAACTCCTCTCCATTACAATACATAACTCCTCTACATTACAGTACATAACTCCCCTCTATATTACAGTACATAACTCCTCTCCATTACAATACATAACTCCTCTACATTACAGTACATAACTCCCCTCTACATTACAGTACATAACTCCTCTCCATTACAGTACATAGCTCCTCTACATTACAGTACATGACTCCTCTACATTACAATATGTACCTCCTCTACATTACAGTACATAACTCCTCTACATTACAGTACATAACTCCTCTACATTACAGTACATACCTCCCCTCTACATTACAGTTGACAGTTTGACCTAGCACTCCTCAGTCCTAAACTCGGAAACAAGACAGAGAGAAAACGTAGTCCTCCTTCACTAGTTATGTCATTTCATTTTCATTTTCAGCGCTGCCTTTTTTGAGACTTATTGTTCCACAGAGTGCAACTGGTTATTTTATTCAAATCTGACTCTGTTAATATGTTTTTGCAGCTTTTTTCCAGCGCTGTTTGGTTATGTATTGTAGTAATGGCTGAGTGGTTTTGTCTCATCTTCGACTTGCTTCTATTTCTTCTCATCTCACTGCTTCCTCTCCAGTCTTCTCTCCACTCCTCTCTTCTCTCCACTCCACTCATCTCGTCTCTTCTCTCCACTCCACTCCCCTCCAATCTTCTCTCCGCTCCACTCCACTCCACTCTTTTCTCCTGTTCCCTTCTCTTCTCTTCTCTTCTCTTCTCTTCTCTCCACTCCAATCCCCTCCAATATTCTCTCCACTCCACTCCACTCCACTCCTCTCCTCTCTTCTCTCCACTCCACTCCTCTCCAATCTTCTCTCCACTCCACTCCTCTCCAATCTTCTCTTCTCTCCACTCCACTCCTCTCCAATCTTCTCTTCTCTTCTCTCCACTCCACTCTTTTCTCCTCTCCTCTCCTCTCCTCTCCTCTCCTCTCCTCTCTTCTCTTCTCTTCTCTTCTCTTCTCTCCACTCCACTCCCCTCCTCTCTTCTCTTCTCTTCTTCTCTTCTTCTCTTCTCTTCTTATCTCTTCTCCTCTCTTCTCTCCACTCCAGTCCTCTCCTCCCCAATCTTCTCTCCAATCCACTCTCACATCTTGCTTGGTTTCCATCATAACCTCTCTGTCTTGCGTAATACAAGAACATCAGGGATGGAATAGAGTTGGGGCTAAATGGAGAGACCTGGTCGGATCATAGAGATGTATATAGGTCGCAACTTTGTATTTGTACCATTATGGCGTATGTGACCTCATGGGCAGCGCCATCAATCTCCATTTTACAGTATTGCATTGTATTATTTTGTGTTTGAAAAAAGTTTAAAGTTTAATATTGGTGATTTACCGTCACCTCAGGGCTGGAGTCCCGAACCAAATATTGTGTGTCATTAATTTGTTGTGGCCACTAGATAGCAGTACCCGTAGCTTAAACCATTTGCACACCATGCAACCCAATTTAAAGAAGAAGTCAATGCTCTGATCATCAGCTGATTACTCCCAACCCATAGGAACTTCCACCCATTCCAACTGTAGCAGTGGCGGCAGGGTAGCCTAGTGGTTAGAGCGTTGGACTAGTCTACTATTCTACATGGGGCTATTACTCAACTGACATAATGGAATTATCCGCTGTCTGTTATGTGTCTACTTCACCCTGCAAAGGTCATGCTTTATTTTTTGATTTACAAGCAGGGACACACACACAGTCACTTTCGGGCATGTGCACAGTCACACACATTGCTTGGAAGCACAGTACAGACAAACACACTCAAAAACAAGCACGGACACACAAATACAAAACACACTCATCAGAGATGAAAACGGTTAATCAGTTTGTGTTGACGTGTATAATTGCTTGGATAGCTTTGTAATAAATTGCCCTGTCAGGGCATGATCTACTCTGTGAAGCCAAATGGCCTTAATCTTTTGTTTAAATTTTATTTCACCTTTATTTAACCATGTAGGCCAGTTGAGAAAAAGTTCTCATTTACAAATGCAACCTGGCCAAGATAAAGCAAAGCAGTGCGACACAAACAACACAGAGTTACACATGGAATAAACAAACATACAGTCAATAACACAATAGAAAAAAAGAGTGTGTGCAAATGTAGAATATTAGGGAGGTAAGGCAATAAATAGGCCATAGAGGCGAAATAATTACAATTTAGCATTAACACTGGAGTGATAGATGTGCAGATGATGATGTGCAAGTAGAGATACTGGGGTGCAAAAGAACAAAACAAATGATAATAATAACAATTTGGAGATGAGGTAATTGGGTGTGCTATTTACAGATGGGCTGTGTACAGGTGCAATGATCTGTAAGCTGCTCTGACAGCTGATGCTTAAAGTTAGTGAGGGAGATGTAAGTCTCCAGCTTCAGTGAGTTTTGCAATTCGTTCCAGTCATTGGCTGCAGAGAATTGGAAGGAAAGGTGGCCAAAGTAGGTGTTGGCTTTTGGGCATGACCAGTGAAATATACCTGCTGGAGCTCGTGCTATGGGTGGGTGTTGCTATGGTGACCAGTGAGCGGAGTTGAGACGGGGCTTTACCTAGCATAGACTTATAGATGGCCTGGAGTCAGTAGGTTTGGCGACGAATATGTAGTGAAGGCCAGCCAACGAGGGCATACGGGCCGCAGTGGTGGGTAGTATATGGGGCTTTTATGACAAAACGGATGGCACTGTGATAGACTGCATCCAATATGCTGAGTAGGGTGTTGGGGGCTATTTTGTAAATTACATCGCCGAAGTCAAGGATCGGTAGGATGGTCATTTTTACGAGGGTATGTTTGGCAGCATGGGTGAAGGAGGCTTTGTTGCGAAATGAGAAGCTGATTCTAGATTTAATTTCGGATTGGAGTTTGGCTGAGTCAGGACCACTGCTTGGGCCTTGAAACACTCGTTTGAATTCCTCAGCAAAGGCAGAGTAGCTGGCACAGCAGGAACTATGGGCATCCCACACAGCAGTAGCCCAGGCCAGGGCTTTTTACGACAGCAGGGTGATGATATATGCGATCTTAGACCGGTCGGTGGGGAACGACGAGGGTTGCAGCTCGAAGGAGAGAGAACATTGGGTGAGAAACCCTTTACAAGCACTTGGATCACCTGAGAACCGTTGGGGAGGTGGAAGACGAGGTTCAGCCAGGGGGTTAACTGCCATGGGTACGTGAATCTGAGGTACTGGGACGGGAACTGTTGCCGGGGTAAGTCGATCAGATATCTGCTTTATGGAAGTCAGCATCTCCGACAGAAGATGAGAATGTCTAGCCATTAAGGCCTCTTGCTGAACCAGGGCGGCTTCGAGGCGTTGGACAGTCTCCTGGTGGTGGGACAGCATGGCAACAAGGTCCTGGGAACTGGCTGCCTCTGGGTTCATTTTTGGCTCTGTGTTTCTGTCAGGACCCGGTTACGAACCCGGGTCTCCGGAGTGAGAAACAGTCACTTAACCAACTGAGCCACGAATAGTTGGCAGAACCCAGAAGATGAGGCAGACACAGCAGTACTTGAGACAGTGTATTTAATGAAGTAAAAAAGTGAAGTCCTTCAGGAAAACATGGAACTCCACAACCTCAAAAGGAATTCCACAAGAACAAAGGTAATCCTCCAAGACAAAAAGGTAAATTCACAAGGTGGTAGGTATAGCATAAAAAGCCTCAAAAGATACTCAAAAATAAATAAACAAGAACAAAAAACAGAATTCCACAAGAGAGTCCCCTGGGATCAACAAGAGTACACAGAATACTAGGGCTGGGTGCTAACATACAAACACAGAGCAAATAACTGAGGAAAACTAAGGGTTTAAATACAATCAGGGGAAACGAGGCACAGGTGCAAATAATAATGCGAACAAGGGATAACAAAAGGTCAAAAAGCACAATGGGGGCATCTAGTGACCAAAAACCGGAACAACCCTGGCCAAATCCTGACAATATATGCAGAGAAAAGAGTTGGCCTCACCTCCATAGAAACTGCCAGATGTATAGAATTGTAGGGTAGGCTAGAACTTGGCTGGGGTGATAGAACTTGGCTGGGGTGATAGAACTTGGCTGGGGTGATAGAACTTGGCTGGGGTGACAGAACTTGGCTGGGGTGATATAACTTGGCTGGGGTGATAGAACTTGGCTGGGGTGATAGAACTTGGCTGGGGTGATAGAACTTGGCTGGGGTGATAGAACTTGGCTGGGGTGATAGAACTTGGCTGGGGTGATAGAACTTGGCTGGGGTGATAGTACTTGGCTGGGGTGATAGAACTTGGCTGGGGTGATAGAACTTGGCTGGGGTGATAGAACTTGGCTGGGGTGATAGAACGTGGATGGTGTGATAGAACTTGGATGGGGTGATAGAACTTGGCTGGGATGATAGAACTTGCCTGGGGTGATAGAACTTGGCTGGGGTGATATCCTGCACTCTGGTTCAACTTGAGTCACTATAAATGGAAACATAACATTCAGTCCCAATTTATTGTGTACTGTATATACTTAAAAACCACTACAGAACCTAGTGAAAAAAGTGGCTGATAACACACTGGCCGATGACACACTGGCCGATAACACGCTGGGCGATGACACACTGGCAGATAACACACTGGCCAATAACACACTGGCCGATGACACACTGGCCGATAACACACTGGCCATTGACACACTGGCCATTGACACACTGGCCGATAACACACTGGCCAATAACACACTGGCCGATGACACACTGGCCGATAACACACTGGCCGATGACACACTGGCCGATAACAGGAGAAGGCCCTCACATGCACAGAGGGAGACACAGTCTCAGCCTCTTCGACGTCAACAAGGTCGAGTGTCGGGAAGAGATGAGGCGAACAGAGAAGAAGACAAAGTGCAGCTTTAGGGGTATGTGCTTTAAGGGTATGGGAAGGAGGATTAATGTTTTGTTGTGGCCCAGGGGGAGTGGTTTATTACCCAAGATCAAACATATGTAATAACCTCTGAAAACACACACACACACGCACACACACTGCTTCTCTACGCTCCACTCTATGAGGGGAGGAAGATGAGATGTATCCATTGAGGATCTATTTCAAACCCAGGCCTGTAACGATTTAACTAACTGTTTAGCTAACGGTACAACTAACGGAAAGACTAACTGAACAACTAACTGTTTAACTAACGGTACAACTAACTGTATATAACTAACTGCATAACTAACTGAACAACTAACTGTTTAACTAACGGTACAACTAACTGTATATAACTAACTGCATAACTAACTGTATAACTAACTGTATAACTAACTGTTTAACTAACGGTACAACTAACTGTATATAACTAACGGCATAACTAACTGTATAACTAACTGTATAACTAAAGATATAACTAACTGTATAACTAACTGTATAACTAACTGTATAACTAACTGTATAACTAACTGTATAACTAAAGATATAACTAACTGTATAACTAACTGTATAACTAACTGTATAACTAAAGATATAACGAACTGTATAACTAACTGTATAACTAAAGATATAACTAACTGCATAACTAACTGTATAACTAACTGTATAACTAACTGTATAACTAAAGATATAACTAACTGTATAACTAACTGCATAACTAACTGTATAACTAACTGTATAACTAACTGTATAACTAAAGATATAACTAAAGATATAACTAACTGTATAACTAACTGTATAACTAACTGTATAACTAACTGTATAACTAACTGTATAACTAACTGTATAACTAAAGATATAACTAACTGTATAACTAACTGTATAACTAAAGATATAACTAACTGTATAACTAACTGTATAACTAACTGTATAACTAACTGTATAACTAACTATATAACTAACTGTATAACTAACTGTATAACTAACTGTATAACTAAAGATATAACTAACTGTATAACTAACTGTATAACTAACTGTATAACTAACTGTATAACTAACTGTATAACTAACTATATAACTAACTGTATAACTAACTATATAACTAACTGTATAACTAACTGTATAACTAACTGTATAACTAAAGATATAACTAACTGTATAACTAACTGTATAACTAACTGTATAACTAACTGTATAACTAACTGTATAACTAACTGTATAACTAAAGATATAACTAACTGTATAACTAACTGTATAACTAACTGTATAACTAACTGTATAACTAACTGTATAACTAACTGTATAACTAAAGATATAACTAACTGTATAACTAACTGTATAACTAACTGTATAACTAAATATATAGCTAACTGTATAACTAACTGTATAACTAAATATATAACTAACTGTATAACTAACTGTATAACTAAATATATAACTAACTGTATAACTAACTGTATAACTAACTGTATAACTAACTGTATAACTAAATATATAGCTAACTGTATAACTAACTGTATAACTAACTGTATAACTAAATATATAACTAACTGTATAACTAACTGTATAACTAACTGTATAACTAAATATATAACTAACTGTAGAACTAACTGTATAACTAACTGTATAACTAACTGTATAACTAACTGTATAACTAAATATATAGCTAACTGTATAACTAACTGTATAACTAAATATATAACTAACTGTATAACTAACTGTATAACTAAATATATAACTAACTGTATAACTAACTCTATATCTAACTGTATAACTAAATATATAACTAACTGTATAACTAACTGTATAACTAAATATATAACTAACTGTATAACTAAATATATAACTAACTGTATAACTAACTCTATAACTAACTGTATAACAAAAGATATAACTAACTGTATAACTAACTGTATAACTAAAGATATAACTAACTGTATAACTAACTGTATAACTAACTGTATAACTAAAGATATAACTAACTGTATAACTAACTGTATAACTAACTGTAACTAAAGATATAACTAACTGTAACTAAAGATATAATTAACTGTTACTAAAGATATAACTAACTGTATAACTAACTGTAACTAAAGATATAACTAACTGTATAACTAACTGTATAACTAACTGTAACTAAAGATATAACTAACTGTAACTAAAGATATAATTAACTGTTACTAAAGATATAACTAACTGTATAACTAAGTGTAACTAAAGATATAATTAACTGTTACTAAAGATATAACTAACTGTAACTAAAGATATAACTAACTGTTACTAAAGATATAACTAACTGTATAACTAACTGTAACTAAAGATATAATTAACTGTTACTAAAGATATAACTAACTGTAACTAAAGATATAACTAACTGTTACTAAAGATATAACTAACTGTATAACTAACTGTAACTAAAGATATAACTAACTGTATAACTAACTGTATAACTAACTGTAACTAAAGATATAACTAACTGTAACTAAAGATATAATTAACTGTTACTAAAGATATAACTAACTGTATAACTAACTGTAACTAAAGATATAATTAACTGTTACTAAAGATATAACTAACTGTAACTAAAGATATAACTAACTGTAACTAAAGATATAACTAACTGTAACTAAAGATATAATTAACTGTTACTAAAGATATAACTAACTGTATAACTAACTGTAACTAAAGATATAATTAACTGTTACTAAAGATATAACTAACTGTATAACTAACTGTAACTAAAGATATAATTAACTGTTACTAAAGATATAACTAACTGTATAACTAACTGTAACTAAAGATATAATTAACTGTTACTAAAGATATAACTAACTGTATAACTAACTGTAACTAAAGATATAATTAACTGTTACTAAAGATATAACTAACTGTAACTAAAGATATAACTAAAGATATAATTAACTGTAACTAAAGATATAACTAACTGTAACTAAC
>NC_060186.1:73104532-73122032 GCF_021184085.1 Oncorhynchus gorbuscha | reverse complement strand
ACCAATTCAGTTTGTCTGTGATGTGTATGCCGAGGAACTTAAAACTTGCTACCCTCTCTACTACTGTTCCATCGATGTGGATAGGGGGGTGTTCCCTCTGCTGATGAACAGCATTCTCACATAGGTATTCCTCTTGTCCAGGTGGGTTAGGGCAGTGCGCAGTGTGGTTGAGATTGCATCGTCTGTGGACCTATTTGGGCGGTAAGCAAATTGGAGTGGGTCTAGGGTGTCAGGTAGGGTGGAGGTGATATGGTCCTTGACTAGTCTCTCAAAGCACTTCATGATGACGGAAGTGAGTGCTACGGGGCGGTAGTCGTTTAGCTCAGTTACCTTAGCTTTCTTGGGAACAGGAACAATGGTGGCCCTCTTGAAGTATGTGGGAACAGCAGACTGGTATAGGGATTGATTGAATATGTCCGTAAACACACCGGCCAGCTGGTCTGCGCATGCTCTGAGGGCGCGGCTGGGGATGCCGTCTGGGCCTGCAGCCTTGCGAGGGTTAACACGTTTAAATGTCTTACTCACCTCGGCTGCAGTGAAGGAGAGACCGCATGTTTTCGTTGCAGGCCGTGTCAGTGGCACTGTATTGTCCTCAAAGCGGGCAAAAAAGTTATTTAGTCTGCCTGGGAGGAAGACATCCTGGTCGTTGACTGGGCTGGGTTTCTTCTTGTAGTCCGTGATTGACTGTAGACCCTGCCACATGCCTCTTGTGTCTGAGCCGTTGAATTGAGATTCTACTTTGTCTCTGTACTAGCTGCACTGTTTGTATTCGGTCATGTTACCAGACACCTTGCCCTGATTAAAAGCAGTGGTTCGCTCTTTCAGTTTCACCCGAATGCTGCCATCAATCCACGGTTTCTGGTTAGGGAATGTTTTTGTCATTGCTATGGGAACGACATCTTCAACGCACGTTCTAATGAACTCGCACACCGAATCAGCGTATTCGTCAATATTTTTATCTGACGCAATACGAAACATGTCCCAGTCCACATGATGGAAGCAGTCTTGGAGTGTGGAGTCAGCTTGGTCGGATCAGCGTTGGACAGACCTCAGCGTGGGAGCCTCTTGTTTAAGTTTCTGTCTGTAGGCAGGGATCAACAAAATGGAGTCGTGGTCAGCTTTTCCGAAAGGGGGGCGGGGCAGGGCCGTATATGCGTCGCGGAAGTTAGAGTAACAATGATCCAAGCTTTTACCACCCCTGGTTGCGCAATCGATATGCTGATAAAATTTAGGGAGTCTTGTTTTCAGATTAGCTTTGTTAAAATCCCCAGCTACAATGAATGCAGCCTCCGGATAAATGGTTTCCAGTTTGCAAAGAGTTAAATAAAGTTCGTTCAGAGCCATCGATGTGTCTGCTTGGGGGGGGGATATATACGGCTGTGATTATAATCGAAGAGATTTCTCTTGGTAGATAATGCGGTCTACATTTGATTGTGAGGAATTCTAAATCAGGTGAACAGAAGGATTTGAGTTCCTGTATGTTTCTTTCATCACACCATGTCTCGTTAGTCATGAGGCATACGCCCCCGCCACTCCTCTTACCAGAAAGATGTTTGTTTCTGAGAAACCCGTTGGCTGCACCGCCCCGGATAGCGTCTTCCCAGTGAGCCATGTTTCCGTGAAGCAGAGGACGTTACAGTCTCTGATGTCCCTCTGGAATGCTACCCTTGCTCGGATTTCATCAACCTTGTTGTCAAGAGACTGGACATTAGCAAGTAGAATGCTTGGGAGTGGTGCGCGATGTGCCCGTGACCGGAGTCTGACCAGAAGACCGCTACGTTTCCCTCTTTTACAAAGTCGTTTTTTTGGGGGTCGCTGCATGGAATCAATTCCGTTCACCTGTTTGTAAGGCAGAACACAGGATCCGCGTCGCGGAAAACATATTCTTGGTCGTACTGATGGTGAGTTGACGCTGATCTTATATTCAGTAGTTCTTCTCGACTGTATGTAATGAAACCTAAGATGACCTGGGGTACTAATGTAAGAAATAACACGTAAAAAAAACAAAAAACTGCATAGTTTCCTAGGAACGCGAAGCGAGGCGGCCATCTCTGTCGGTGCCGGAAGTCATTGCTGCTGTGATTGAACACTTTGGTATTTCACCAAATAGATATGGGAGTTTATCAAAATGTGATTTGTTTTCTACTTCTTTGTGGGTCTGTGTAATCTGAGGGAAATATGTGTCTCTAATATGGTCATACATTTGGCAGGAGGTTAGGAAGTGCAGCTCCGTGTGCACATAGCCTGTCTTCTCTTGAGAGCCAGGTCTGCCTTCGGTGGCCTTTCTCAATAGCAAGGCTATCCTCACTTAGTCTGTACTTAGTCAAATATTTCCTTAATTTTGGGTCAGTCACGGTGGTCAGGTATTCTGCCATTGTGTATTCTCTGTTTAGTGCCAAATAGCATTCTAGTCTGCTCTGTTTTTGTGTAAATTCTTTCCAATGTGTCAAGTAATTATCCTTTTGTTTTCTCATGATTTGGTTGAGTCTAATTGTGTTGCTGTCCTGGGGCTCTGTGGGGTGTGTTTGTGAACAGAGCCCCAGGACCAGCTTGCTTAGTGGGCTCTTCTCCAGGTTTATTTCTCTGTAGGTGATGGCTTTGTTATGGAAGGTTTGGGAATCGCTTCCTTTCGAGGTGGTCGTAGATTTTAACGTCTCTTTTCTGGATTTTGAACATTTGCGGGTATCGGCCTAATTCTGCTCTGCATGCGTTTTTGGGTGTTTTACGTTGTACACGGAGGATATCTTTGTAGAATTCTACGTGGAGAGTCTCAATTTGGTGTTTGTCCCATTTTGTGACATCTTGGTTGGTGAGTGGACCCCAGACCTCACAACCATGAAGGGCAATGGGGTCTACAACTGAATCAAATATTTTTAGCCAGATCCTAATTGGTGTGTTGAATTTTATGTTCCTTTTGATGGCATAGAATGCCCTTCTTGGCTTGTCTCAGATCGTTAACAGCTATGTGGAAGTTACCTGTGGTGCTAATGTTTAGGCCAAGGTATAGTTTTTTGTGTGCTCTAGGGGAAGGGTGTCTAGATGGAATTTGTATTTGTGGTCCTGGGAACAGGACCTTTTTTGGAACACTATTATTTTTGTCTTGCTGAGATTTACTGTCAGGGCCCAATACTGAGAGAATCTGTGCAGAAGATCTAGGTGCTGCTGTTGGCCCTCCTTGGTTGGGGATAGAAGCACTAGATCAATGGCAAATAGTAGTCATTTGACTTCAGATTCTGGTAGGGTGAGGCCGGGTGCTAGGTAAGGTATACAATGCAATGGTAACGACCATTTGACCACAATCAGTCTTCTCTCTCTCTCTCTCTCTCTCTCTCTCTCTCTCTCTCTCTCTCTCTCTCTCTCTCTCTCTCTCTCTCTCTCTCTCTTCTGTCTCTCTGTCTCTCTCTGTCTCTCTCTCTCTTTCCATCTCACTCTCTGTCTCTCTCTCTCTCTCTCTCCGTCTCTCTCTCCGTCTCTCTCTCTCTCTCTCTCTCTCTCTTTCTCTGTCTGTCTCTCTCTGTCTCTCTCTCTCTCTCTCTCTCTCTCTCTCTCTCTCTCTCTCTCTCTCTCTATCCTCTCTGCCTCTCTCTGTGTTTATCTCTTTCTCCATCTATCTCTCTCTCTAACCACTAATGAAACTGACCTACCTCCATTTACCATCACTCCAACTGCAGGGGGACACCAGGAGACTGAAGAAATGGTTTTATCGTTCAAGACTCCAGAGCTGGGGGAATTTTGGTTTGTGACCGGCCTCTTCTCTGAGATGATGTTGGCGCTCCCTGTATAAGCCTCCCATAGGGAAGTGTATTGCTGATCTACGTTGGATGATTACTCACATTGTCGCACCTTGATCCATCAGTGGAGAGCTGGTGGTCTTTTGGTCCAGGCTGGTAGTGCTGTTTTCTGTCCTGAGTGGGTGGTGTACAGAACTAGGTTTGATGCCAGATCAACATGTTGGAGCACCTTTAGGTTTAGCACCTAGGTTTAGCACCTATAGGTTTAGCACCTATAGGTTTAGCACCTATAGTTTTAGCACCTATAGGTTTAGCACCTAGGTTTAGCACCTAGGTTTAGCACCTATAGGTTTAGCACCTATAGGTTTAGCACCTATAGGTTTAGCACCTAGGTTTAGCACCTAGGTTTAGCACCTATAGGTTTAGCACCTATAGGTTTAGCACCTATAGGTTTAGCACCTAGGTTTAGCACCTATAAGTTTAGCACGTAGGTTTAGCACCTATAGGTTTAGCACCTAGATTTAGCACCTATAGGTTTAGCAACTAGGTTTAGCACCTATAGGTTTAGCACCTAGGTTTAGCACCCATAGGTTTAGCACCTAGGTTTAGCACCTATAGGTTTAGCACCTAGGTTTAGCACCTAGGTTTAGCACCCATAGGTTTAGCACCTAGGTTTAGCACCTATAGGTTTAGCACCTAGGTTTAGCACCTATAGGTTTAGCACCTATAGGTTTAGCACCTATCGTTTTAGCACCTAGTTTTAGCACCTATAGGTTTAGCACCTCGGTTTAGCACCTATAGGTTTAGAACCTAGGTTTAGCACCTATAGGTTTAGCACCTATCGTTTTAGCACCTATGTTTAGCACCTATAGGTTTAGCACCTATCGTTTTAGCACCTATGTTTAGCACCTATAGGTTTAGCACCTATCGTTTTAGCAAATATAGGTTTAGCACCTATAGGTTTAGCATCTAGGTTTAGCACCTATAGGTTTAGCCTATCTAACAGGTGAAGGGACTGCATGAAAAAATAGTAGACGTCACATCATTAGCTAAAGTAGCATGTGCATCTAACAAAGAGAAAGATAAATAACTTATTGACTCACACACACACACACACACACACACACACACACACACACACACACACACACACACACACACACACACACACACACACACACACACACACACACACACACACACACACACACACACACACACACACACACACACACACACACACACACACACACACTCCATATAAATACCCTCTTGGAATGATCAAACAACGTCTTGGAGGCCACAGTCTTCAATGCCTCTCCTCCTCATCAGAGAAGGCCTTTGACCAGATCCTTCAAAAAACACTTTCCTCAAATCAGAGAATTTGAAACAGGAAGTGGGGATGCTCATTCTCAAGAGACAAACCTGTATTAGAACTGAGAGAAAATAAATTATTATAACTAGAAAAATAAGTGTTAAGAGCCATCTACTAAATGTTACAATTCTACAGCAGAATAGTTTATACTTTCAACTTTTCTTTCTTCCTGTCAGCTGTGAAGAGGTCGACACATGCCAATCAATCTACGGAAGCCAGTAAAACTGGGATGACACTGTGGTTAAGATGAAGGACTTGCTCTTTCCACAGGTCTACCAGTCTATGATTATGGGTAGGAGCATCGGTATTACCGCTCATCAGAAAATCAGAGAGGAGAGTTCACTGGTAAAATGTTAAAAGCATCATTAAAAACCACCCTGTTAGCGTGGCAGGGAGAAGGCATAAAGACAAAAGTTGAGGCTGAAATGACCAGCATATGACCACATCAGTACAAGTTTGTTTTTACGGAACGGAAAGCAGTAAGTGAATGGCCTACAGTGCATTAAGGTACAATAGGTCTGTGAGACAGAGTGTTTAGAAGTGTCCCAGTCACCTCCTATAATGTCCAGGATGTCCTCTAGATAACAACCTCTCTCTCTCTCTCTCTCTCTCTCTCTCTCTCTCTCTCTCTCTCTCTCTCTCTCTCTCTCTCTCTCTCTCTCTCTCTCTCTCTCTCTCTCTCTCTCTCTCTCTCTCTCTCTCTCTTTCTCTCTCCGAGACCAATCCTGCTTTTCTTCTAGTCTTATCTAAAAATCCCACGTCTCTCCTTCTGTATGTACCTACCAGCTTAATGTGGTCTGGTGTGTGTGTGTGTGTTTGTGAGAGCATCTCCTCTCATGGCTGTTCACAGCAGTCTCCTCTCATGTCTGTTATCAGCAGTCTCCTCTCATGTCTGTTATCAACAGTCTCCTCTCATGTCTGTTATCAGCAGTCTCCTCTCATGGCTGTTCTCAGTAGTCTCCTCTCATGTCTGTTATCAACAGTCTCCTCTCATGTCTGTTATCAGCAGGCTCCTCTCATGTCTGTTATCAGCAGTCTCCTCTCATGTCTGTTATCAACAGTCTCCTCTCATGTCTGTTATCAGCAGTCTCCTCTCATGTCTGTTATCAGCAGTCTCCTCTCATGGCTGTTCTCAGTAGTCTCCTCTCATGGCTGTTATCAGCAGGCTCCTCTCATGTCTGTTATCAGCAGTCTCCTCTCATGGCTGTTCTCAGTAGTCTCCTCTCATGTCTGTTATCAACAGTCTCCTCTCATGTCTGTTATCAGCAGTCTCCTCTCATGGCTGTTCACAGCAGTCTCCTCTCATGTCTGTTATCAGCAGTCTCCTCTCATGTCTGTTATCAACAGTCTCCTCTCATGTCTGTTATCAGCAGTCTCCTCTCATGGCTGTTCTCAGTAGTCTCCTCTCATGGCTGTTCTCAGTAGTCTCCTCTCATGGCTGTTCTCAGTAGTCTCCTCTCATGGCTGTTCTCAGCGGTCTCCTCTCATGTCTGTTAACAGCAGTCTCCTCTCATGGCTGTTCTCAGTAGTCTCCTCTCATGTCTGCTATCAGCAGTCTCCTCTCATGGCTGTTCTCAGTAGTCTCCTCTCATGGCTGTTCTCAGTAGTCTCCTCTCATGTCTGCTATCAGCAGTCTCCTCTCATGGCTGTTCTCAGCGGTCTCCTCTCATGGCTGTTCTCAGTAGTCTCCTCTCATGTCTGTTATCAGCAGTCTCCTCTCATGGCTGTTCTCAGTAGTCTCCTCTCATGTCTGTTCTCAGCAGTCTCCTCTCATGGCTGTTCTCAGTAGTCTCCTCTCATGTCTGTTATCAGCAGTCTCCTCTCATGGCTGTTCTCAGTAGTCTCCTCTCATGGCTGTTCTCAGCGGTCTCCTCTCATGGCTGTTCTCAGTAGTCTCCTCTCATGGCTGTTCTCAGTAGTCTCCTCTCATGTCTGTTCTCAGCAGTCTCCTCTCATGGCTGTTCTCAGTAGTCTCCTCTCATGTCTGTTATCAGCAGTCTCCTCTCATGGCTGTTCTCAGTAGTCTCCTCTCATGGCTGTTCTCAGAAGTCTCCTCTCATGGCTGTTCTCAGTAGTCTCCTCTCATGGCTGTTCTCAGTAGTCTCCTCTCATGGCTGTTCTCAGCGGTCTCCTCTCATGTCTGTTCTCAGCAGTCTCCTCTCATAGCTGTTCTCAGTAGTCTCCTCTCATGTCTGTTATCAGCAGTCTCCTCTCATGGCTGTTCTCAGTAGTCTCCTCTCATGGCTGTTCTCAGTAGTCTCCTCTCATGTCTGTTATCAACAGTCTCCTCTCATGGCTGTTCTCAGCGGTCTCCTCTCATGGCTGTTCTCAGTAGTCTCCTCTCATGTCTGTTCTCAGCGGTCTCCTCTCATGGCTGTTCTCAGTGTTGGGGGTAACAGATAGCAGTTATATTATTACCTTTATGATAGATGGACTAATATAACACGTTACTTTTCGAATTTGAGTAATTATATTACCTTTACTTTTTTAACCTCTTATGGGCAGAATGGACATTAGTATCCCACCTGGCCAAAACCCGGTGAAATTGCAGAGCGCGAAATTCAAACTACGGAAGTATAAATATTTAACTTTCATAAAATCACAAGTATAATATATCAAAATAGAGCTTAACTTCTTGTTAATCCGTTGTGTCAGATTTCAAAAAGGTCATACGGCGAATGCACACCATGCGATTATCTGAGGACAGTACCCCGCATACAAAAGCATGAACAACATATTTCAACCAGGCAGGTACGCCACGAAATAGCGATTTAATAAGTGCCTTACCTTTGATGAGCTTCTTCTGTTGGCACTCCAAAAGGTCCCAGTTACATCACAAATGGTGCTTTTGTTTGATAATGTCCTTCTTTATATCCATAATAACTCAGTTTAGCTGGCTCGCTTCAGTCAGTAATCCACCCAGTTTCATTCTATCAAAATGCATACTGTCACGCCCTGACCTTAGAGGGCCATTTTATTTCTCTATTTTGTTAGGTCAGGATGTGATGTGGGGTGGGCATTCTATGGTTTGTGTTTCTATGTTTTGGCCCGGTATGGTTCTCAATCAGGGACAGCTGTCTATCGTTGTCTCTGATTGGGAATCATACTTAGGCAGCCTGTTTTGCCACCTTAGGTTGTGGGATGTTGTTTTGTGTTAGATTTGTGAAGCCTACAGAACGTTCATTATTCTTTTGTTATTTTTTTTGTGTTCTGAGAAGTACAGAATCATGAACACGTACCACGCTGCACCTTGGTCTACTTCATATGATGAGTGTTACACATACAACATGAATTCCAAACGTTATTAATCAACTTTTCCAAACAAGTCAAACAACTTTTATAATCAAACCTTAGGTACCCTAATATGTAAATAAATGATAGAATTTAAGACAGAGAATCGTTATTGTCTTTACCGGAGAAAAAAAACAAAGAACGCGTTCTCTTCCACGCGCTTGGAAACACTAAATCCAAAATGGGAGCCAACTAGAAAAACGACCATTTCTGGCTCTTTTTTCGAAAAACCATCATAAAACTCTTTCTAAAGACTGTTGACATCTAGTGGACGCCCTATGAACTGCAATCTGGGAGGATTTTGCCTCATAATTAACATGACTGCAATTGAAACAGTGGTAGGCTGAATTTTTTTTGGGGGGGGATGGTTTGTCCTCAGGGTTTTGCCTACCATATCAGTTCTGCTATACTCACAGACATCATTTTAACAGTTTCAGAAACTTTAGAGTGTTTTCTATCCAAATATACCAATTATATGCATATGTATATGTATATCCTCACTCCTGGGCCTGAGTAACAGGCAGTTTACTTTGGGCATGCTTTTCATCTGGACGTGAAAATACTGCTCCTACCCAAAAGAGGTTAAGAAGTGTCATGACGTTTGTCTGGGGATAGGTTTATGACAGTCATAAATACCTCTTCCCCCCTTTTTCCTCTCTCTACCCTACTGATGTGAAATTTGAAAACTCCTTGGTTAACATAGAGATTCTGGGAACATCAGAGGGTGGGGGGAAATTATTATATTCTGGTAATCCGACCAATTGAACATATGTGTTGGTACTTAATGAATATGATGTCAGTTCGGTTGTCATCTGTCATCTCTACAGTGGAAAGTCTACACATCAGAGTTATCGGATTCACATGGATTTGTTGTGCAATTTAAATGTTTGAATATAATATTTTTGGTGAAGAGATTAAATGTAATTTTAGCTTCCAAATGAGAGATTTGGGTTTTCATAAGGTGAGGGCTCTGCTCAATCAGTGGCCCGCCCCTGTGAAGAGACATGGGTTATAAAACTTTTCAGACACACCCTTCTCGCTCCACTATATAATGCCTTGACGAAAATGTAATCACCTGTTCCGGGGATGTGAGGAAGATGGTCCGATGTCAGAATGGTTCAGATAATAACTACCGAACGAAGCCAACCTCAGCGTGAGCTTTGGTTGCGAATGGTATGAACTTTTAACTCTTATTCACTACAGAAGTGATACCTCCTAGCCGTTGAGTTAGCAACAGCAGCTGCAAACGTAGGTTAGGAAAGAAGAGAGTATCCAGTCTACCACACAATGACTATACTACAACGTATCCAATTTACCACCAGAGACATTCTTCACAGGACTCGGTTGGGAAACACGGCCTTCCATCTACCACCAACCTACTGAAGCGCAGCTCACAATAAATATTTATTGCATTTTCCTTTTCCAAATGGGCGGTAATTTAGAATGCATAAGATACTGTATTGAGGATAGCACAGCTTCGCCCTTTTTCCTCAGTCTACCCGCTCTTTCACTCAAACCCAGCCCCTTTTCTTTTGCGTAACCAGCTGTCATATCTGTTCTGCCCGCCAGGGACGTTTTCCTTTATGACATAATTTGTAATCAAGGTATAATTAATTCTGTGTATATGTAATTCTGTGTGATTAGTTAGGTATTTAGTAAATAAATAATTAAACCCAATTTTGTATTGCTGATTCAACTTGTTAGTCAGGGTTCGTGAAGATAACCAAGAATTTATAACTTTCAGATGAGACTGAATTAAGGTGACTATTAATATTGACTGCTATTGATGTAAAATATTCCTAGGTCTTTAAGAGTTTATTCGAAAGATAACAGCTCTATAAATATTATTTTGTGGTGCCCCGACTCTAGTTAATTACATTCACATGGTTAGGTCAATCAGGTAATATTAATTACAGAGAAAGGATTTTATAGAATAGCATGTCATATCACTTAATCCGGCATAGCCAAAGACACGACACATGGCTGTCAGCCAATCAAAGACACGACACAAAGCTGTCAGCCAATCAAAGACACGACAAAAGTGTGCAAAATACTTATCAGAAAATATTTCCCAACCGGGCACAGTCTGTCCATGATCCGATCTCGACTTGTTTCCTCATTAGTCCTCAAGCGAGCAGAGAAAGGTTGTTTGGAGAAATGTCGTGACAGCTGCTGTCTATAGAAATGGATAGAGTTTGCACCTCTGATCTTTGCCATTGATTATTTCTGTGAGAGCAAGACCCATAGTGCTTCACCGTCTAGTGGTCAATGTGCTGTCTAGCTGTCCATCACTATGCTGTGGTCTAGCTGTCCATCACTATGCTGTGGTCTATGTGTCCATCACTATGCTGTGGTCTATGTGTCCATCACTATGCTGTGGTCTATGTGTCCATCACTATGCTGTGGTCTAGGTGTCCATCACTATGCTGTGGTCTAGGTGTCCATCACTATGCTGTGGTCTAGGTGTCCATCACTATGCTGTGGTCTATGTGTCCATCACTATGCTGTGCTCTAGGTGTCCATCACTATGCTGTGGTCTATGTGTCCATCACTATGCTGTGGTCTAGATGTCCATCATTATGCTGTGGTCTAGGTGTCCATCACTATGCTGTGGTCTAGATGTCCACATCACTATGCTGTGGTCTAGATGTCCATCACTATGCTGTGGTCTAGATGTCCATCATTATGCTGTGGTCTATGTGTCCATCACTATGCTGTGGTCTAGATGTCCACATCACTATGCTGTGGTCTAGATGTCCACATCACTATGCTGTGGTCTAGATGTCCACATCACTATGCTGTGGTCTAGATGTCCATCATTATGCTGTGGTCTAGGTGTCCATCACTATGCTGTGGTCTAGATGTCCATCACTATGCTGTGGTCTAGATGTCCACATCACTATGCTGTGGTCTAGGTGTCCATCACTATGCTGTGGTCTAGATGTCCACATCACTATGCTGTGGTCTAGATGTCCATCACTATGCTGTGGTCTAGCTGTCCATCACTATGCTGTGGTCTAGGTGTCCACATCACTATGCTGTGGTCTAGGTGTCCATCACTATGCTGTGGTCTAGATGTCCACATCACTATGCTGTGGTCTAGGTGTCCATCACTATGCTGTGGTCTAGATGTCCACATCACTATGCTGTGGTCTAGCTGTCCATCACTATGCTGTGGTCTAGATGTCCATCACTATGCTGTGGTCTAGGTGTCCATCACTATGCTGTGGCTCTAGATGTCCATCACTATGCTGTGGTCTAGATGTCCATCACTATGCTGTGGTCTAGGTGTCCATCACTATGCTGTGGTCTAGGTGTCCATCACTATGCTGTGGTCTAGGTGTCCACATCACTATGCTGTGGTCTAGATGTCCACATCACTATGCTGTGGTCTAGGTGTCCATCACTACGCTGTGGTCTAGGTATCCATCACTATGCTGTGGTCTAGCTGTCCATCACTATGCTGTGGTCTAGATGTCCATCACTATGCTGTGGTCTAGCTGTCCATCACTATGCTGTGGTCTAGGTGTCCATCACTATGCTGTGGTCTAGGTGTCCACATCACTATGCTGTGGTCTAGATGTCCACATCACTATGCTGTGGTCTAGGTGTCCATCACTAAGCTGTGGTCTAGGTGTCCATCACTATGCTGTGGTCTAGGTGTCCATCACTATGCTGTGGTCTAGATGTCCACATCACTATGCTGTGGTCTAGATGTCCATCACTATGCTGTGGTCTAGCTGTCCATCACTATGCTGTGGTCTATGTGTCCATCACTATGCTGTGGCTCTAGCTGTCCATCACTATGCTGTGGTCTAGCTGTCCATCACTACGCTGTGGTCTAGCTGTCCATCACTATGCTGTGGTCTAGCTGTCCATCACTACGCTGTGGTCTAGCTGTCCATCACTATGCTGTGGTCTAGCTGTCCATCACTATGCTGTGGTCTAGGTGTCCATCACTATGCTGTGGTCTAGATGTCCACATCACTATGCTGTGGTCTAGGTGTCCATCACTATGCTGTGGTCTAGATGTCCACATCACTATGCTGTGGTCTAGCTGTCCATCACTATGCTGTGGTCTAGATGTCCATCACTATGCTGTGGTCTAGGTGTCCATCACTATGCTGTGGCTCTAGATGTCCATCACTATGCTGTGGTCTAGATGTCCATCACTATGCTGTGGTCTAGGTGTCCATCACTATGCTGTGGTCTAGGTGTCCATCACTATGCTGTGGTCTAGGTGTCCACATCACTATGCTGTGGTCTAGATGTCCACATCACTATGCTGTGGTCTAGGTGTCCATCACTACGCTGTGGTCTAGGTATCCATCACTATGCTGTGGTCTAGCTGTCCATCACTATGCTGTGGTCTAGATGTCCATCACTATGCTGTGGTCTAGCTGTCCATCACTATGCTGTGGTCTAGGTGTCCATCACTATGCTGTGGTCTAGGTGTCCACATCACTATGCTGTGGTCTAGATGTCCACATCACTATGCTGTGGTCTAGGTGTCCATCACTAAGCTGTGGTCTAGGTGTCCATCACTATGCTGTGGTCTAGGTGTCCATCACTATGCTGTGGTCTAGATGTCCACATCACTATGCTGTGGTCTAGATGTCCATCACTATGCTGTGGTCTAGCTGTCCATCACTATGCTGTGGTCTATGTGTCCATCACTATGCTGTGGCTCTAGCTGTCCATCACTATGCTGTGGTCTAGCTGTCCATCACTACGCTGTGGTCTAGCTGTCCATCACTATGCTGTGGTCTAGCTGTCCATCACTATGCTGTGGTCTAGGTGTCCATCACTATGCTGTGGTCTATGTGTCCATCACTATGCTGTGGCTCTAGCTGTCCATCACTATGCTGTGGTCTAGCTGTCCATCACTATGCTGTGGCTCTAGCTGTCCATCACTATGCTGTGGTCTAGCTGTCCATCACTACGCTGTGGTCTAGCTGTCCATCACTATGCTGTGGTCTAGCTGTCCATCACTATGCTGTGGTCTAGGTGTCCATCACTATGCTGTGGTCTATGTGTCCATCACTATGCTGTGGCTCTAGCTGTCCATCACTATGCTGTGGTCTAGCTGTCCATCACTATGCTGTGGCTCTAGCTGTCCATCACTATGCTGTGGTCTAGCTGTCCATCACTACGCTGTGGTCTAGCTGTCCATCACTATGCTGTGGTCTAGCTGTCCATCACTATGCTGTGGTCTAGGTGTCCATCACTATGCTGTGGTCTATGTGTCCATCACTATGCTGTGGCTCTAGCTGTCCATCACTATGCTGTGGTCTAGCTGTCCATCACTACGCTGTGGTCTAGCTGTCCATCACTATGCTGTGGTCTAGCTGTCCATCACTATGCTGTGGTCTAGGTGTCCATCACTATGCTGTGGTCTATGTGTCCATCACTATGCTGTGGCTCTAGCTGTCCATCACTATGCTGTGGTCTAGCTGTCCATCACTACGCTGTGGTCTAGCTGTCCATCACTATGCTGTGGTCTAGCTGTCCATCACTATGCTGTGGTCTATGTGTCCATCACTATGCTGTGGCTCTAGCTGTCCATCACTATGCTGTGGTCTAGCTGTCCATCACTACGCTGTGGCTCTAGCTGTCCATCACTATGCTGTGGTCTAGCTGTCCATCACTATGCTGTGGTCTAGGTGTCCATCACTATGCTGTGGTCTATGTGTCCATCACTATGCTGTGGCTCTAGCTGTCCATCACTATGCTGTGGTCTAGCTGTCCATCACTATGCTGTGGCTCTAGCTGTCCATCACTATGCTGTGGTCTAGCTGTCCATCACTACGCTGTGGTCTAGCTGTCCATCACTATGCTGTGGTCTAGCTGTCCATCACTATGCTGTGGTCTAGGTGTCCATCACTATGCTGTGGTCTATGTGTCCATCACTATGCTGTGGCTCTAGCTGTCCATCACTATGCTGTGGTCTAGCTGTCCATCACTATGCTGTGGCTCTAGCTGTCCATCACTATGCTGTGGTCTAGCTGTCCATCACTACGCTGTGGTCTAGCTGTCCATCACTATGCTGTGGTCTAGCTGTCCATCACTATGCTGTGGTCTAGGTGTCCATCACTATGCTGTGGTCTATGTGTCCATCACTATGCTGTGGCTCTAGCTGTCCATCACTATGCTGTGGTCTAGCTGTCCATCACTACGCTGTGGTCTAGCTGTCCATCACTACGCTGTGGTCTAGCTGTCCATCACTATGCTGTGGTCTAGCTGTCCATCACTATGCTGTGGTCTAGCTGTCCATCACTACGCTGTGGTCTAGCTGTCCATCACTACGCTGTGGTCTAGCTGTCCATCACTATGCTGTGGTCTAGCTGTCCATCACTATGCTGTGGTCTAGCTGTCCATCACTATGCTGTGGTCTAGCTGTCCATCACTATGCTGTGGTCTAGCTGTCCATCACTATGCTGTGGTCTAGCTGTCCATCACTATGCTGTGGTCTAGCTGTCCATCACTACGCTGTGGTCTAGCTGTCCATCACTACGCTGTGGTCTAGCTGTCCATCACTACGCTGTGGTCTAGCTGTCCATCACTATGCTGTGGTCTAGCTGTCCATCACTATGCTGTGGTCTAGCTGTCCATCACTATGCTGTGGTCTAGCTGTCCATCACTACGCTGTGGTCTAGCTGTCCATCACTACGCTGTGGTCTAGCTGTCCATCACTACGCTGTGGTCTAGCTGTCCATCACTACGCTGTGGTCTAGCTGTCCATCACTACGCTGTGGTCTAGCTGTCCATCACTACGCTGTGGTCTAGATGTCCATCACTACGCTGTGGTCTAGATGTCCATCACTATGCTGTGGTCTAGCTGTCCATCACTACGCTGTGGTCTAGCTGTCCATCACTATGCTGTGGTCTAGCTGTCCATCACTATGCTGTGGTCTAGCTGTCCATCACTATGCTGTGGTCTAGCTGTCCATCACTACGCTGTGGTCTAGCTGTCCATCACTATGCTGTGGTCTAGCTGTCCATCACTATGCTGTGGTCTAGCTGTCCATCACTATGCTGTGGTCTAGCTGTCCATCACTACGCTGTGGTCTAGATGTCCATCACTATGCTGTGGTCTAGCTGTCCATCACTATGCTGTGGTCTAGATGTCCATCACTATGCTGTGGTCTAGCTGTCCATCACTATGCTGTGGTCTAGCTGTCCATCACTATGCTGTGGTCTAGCTGTCCATCACTATGCTGTGGTCTAGCTGTCCATCACTATGCTGTGGTCTAGCTGTCCATCACTATGCTGTGGTCTAGCTGTCCATCACTACGCTGTGGTCTAGCTGTCCATCACTATGCTGTGGTCTAGCTGTCCATCACTATGCTGTGGTCTAGCTGTCCATCACTATGCTGTGGTCTAGCTGTCCATCACTATGCTGTGGTCTAGCTGTCCATCACTATGCTGTGGTCTAGCTGTCCATCACTATGCTGTGGTCTAGCTGTCCATCACTATGCTGTGGTCTAGCTGTCCATCACTATGCTGTTGTCTAGATGTCCATCACTACGCTGTGGTTGCTCACATTGGGGATTGTGAATGTTAAGAAAGGACATCTGTAGAGGTCTAGCTTATATGAGGCGCTGCAACATGACATACATTTTATAGGAGGACTTGTTGGTAATGGCTAAAGGGATTTGTTATTTATTTTAAAAAATGCATCTATTCCTACCTTATTTTTTCATTAGTCAAACTTTCCCACCGCGAGGGAACTTCTGACAGGAGACTCTCAGAATGATCAATGATCATGAAATAGCCTTGTCTAGACATATTGTTGTATGCCTTTTCATATGGATTCTACATTATCATTAAAGCATTGTATAGAAACAGGCATTACATTGCCAGTTCAGTGCACTGGCTACAGTGTTGTGGATTATCAATTTGGGACACCTTGTGTGTTATCATACCAAAGGATGAGTTATCATACCAAAGGATGAGTTATCATACCAAAGGATGAGTTATCATACCAAAGGATGAGTTATCATACCAAAGGATGTGTTATCATACCGAAGGATGAGTTATCATACCAAAAGATGAGTTATCATACCAAAGGATGAATTATCATACCAAAGGATGAGTTATCATACCAAAGGATGAGTTATCATACCAAAGGATGTGTTATCATACCGAAGGATGAGTTATCATACCAAAAGATGAGTTATCATACCAAAGGATGAATTATCATACCAAAGGATGAGTTATCATACTAAAGGATGAGTTATCATACCAAAGGAATTATTGATTTTCGTGGACGACATTACAGAAAGGTTGGTCGATATTTTCTTGTTTGTATGTAGATGAAAACAACAGTTTTAAGCATACATTTCACAAGTGCATAAATGGTTGGCTTGTATCACGGAGGGCCCCTAGGACAGGCTATAGGTGTAGCCTATCCTCTCCTAGAATCATTCCCGGAAATGTACTCCAATATTCAGACATCTTTCTGATCGGGTTGAAGATCATTTCTGAATGCATTAGATTACCTATTAGTGGCCTGTCTTTGGTAGCGAGTGTGGCTCGCCTCTTTCGCTCCTACAGTCAAACAAACAGTGACGTTCTGAGATTGTTTTCATCAAAGTAACGCAGTGTAATATAAGTAGAAATATAACGTGTTACTGAGGCGGCAGGTAGCCTAGTGGTTACAGTGTTGGGTCAGTAACCGAAAGGTTGCTAGATCGAATCCCTGAGCTGACAAGGTAAATATCTGCCCCTGAATATTCTGCCCCTGAACAAGGCAGCTAACCCACTTTTCCTAGGCTGTCATGAAAAATAAGAATTTGTTATTATTAACTGACTTACATTTACATTTACATTTAAGTCATTTAGCAGACGCTCTTATCCAGAACGACGGACTTGCCTAGTTAAATAAATAAAAATGACTTTCCACACAATGTAATTTAACACATTGTAATATTGTAATGTAATATATTACTTTCTCAAGTAACTAATGACATCACTGGTGCTACAGCTTGCAGTCAGTCAGGAAGGGGCGCTAGGCTGACTGGAAGAGGCGCTAGGCTGGCTGGAAGGGGCGCTAGGCTGGTTGGAAGGGGTGCTAGGCTGGCTGGAAAGGGCGCTAGGCTGC
>NC_060186.1:73097032-73102032 GCF_021184085.1 Oncorhynchus gorbuscha | reverse complement strand
AATTTATCTTTATTAAACACCTTGACACACCCCCTATACAAGTCCTTCCCATTCACCTCATCCAAACCCACCTCCTCCAACCCTCTCAAATCCAGCAATAACGCCTTTCTTTCTGACTCTGGGATATTTGGTGTAATCCCTAGTCTTGGAAATGAGACGTCTTCATCTTGTACCTTCTTCTTGTGGCTACTAATCACCCCATTCTTCTGCAGACAGAGCCTTCCTACAGCTCCCCAGCATTTGTCCGACAATCCTTTCCGACCTCATCCCCAAATGTTCTGCCACCCGTCTTCCATCCATTAAGGTGGGCCTAGCCATGGCCATTAACTGTCTTAAGGTGATGATTTTCCCCTTCACCAGAATCTTGGAGAAATGTGGAACAGCTGCAGTTGTACAATCCAGTCTTGCCCCATACACCAGAGGTTCCTCCAACAGCCAATGCACTGACTCCGCTGAAGTTCGTCTGGACACCTTCATTATGCTCCACACTCTGAGAAGTCCTCTGTAAAACGGAGGTACTCCCTCCCTAGAAATCTGGCTACTATCAACCAGAAATAAAGCCTTCTTTAAACCTAATCCTGCCACCCCTCTCCACACCACATTTTCCGGTCCATAAAGCAACCTTTGAATAAACTGAAACCGGAAAGCAGCAGCCCTACTAGCAAGATGTACAAGACCTTGTCCCCCCTCTTATTTTGACAAATACAAAACACTTTGTGGAACCCAGTGATATTTATCCCAAAGGAAATCCACAATAATTGCCTGTATCTTAGCCAGAAGGCCAGATGGTGGTTCTAAAACTGACAACCGATGCCACAGTGCAGATGCAATCACATTGTTAACTATAATAGTGCGCCCCCTATATGACATACGAGATAATAACCAACGCCATCTCCTCATCCTCCCTTCCACCATTTCAACCACCCCACTCCAATTTTTTTCCATAGTCCCCTCATCTCCTAGGTACACTCCAAGATACTTAAAACCTCCCTTACACCATTCTAGCCCCCCTGGAAAAGCCATGATCCCTCCAGACCATTCTCCAATCTGTAACGCACAACTCTTTTCCCAATTTACCTTTGCAGAGGATGTTCCCCTAAAACGATCAACAATTAGACTCAAGCTATCCACCTCCGCTTGATTTTTCACTAGCACAACTACATCATCAGCATAGGCTGAGAGACGAATAGGAGGAATATCCTCTGAAAGGCACACCCCTGCAATGTGACCTCTAATGCTATTTAGTAGTGGCTCTATAGCAATGGCATATAACATTCCTGACATAGAACATCCCTGCCTAATACCTCTACACACTTTAAAAGGAGCACTCAAACCACCGTTAACTTTCAATACACTTTCAATGTCACCATGTGGTCCTTCTGTAGCTCAGTTGGTAGAGCATGGCGCTTGTAACACCAGGGTAGTGGGTTCGATTCCCGGGATCACCCATACGTAGAATGTATGCACACATGACTGTAAGTCGCTTTGGATAAAAGCGTCAGCTAAATGGCATATATTACCATATATCACCTTGATCATGGCAATAAAACCAGAGCTGAACCCAAACGCCTCAAGTGTGTGCCATAAGTATTGATGTTCAACTCGGTCAAATGCCTTTTCCTGATCAATTGAAATTAGACCAGCATCCAACCCAATAGCCCTAGAGACGTCCAAAAAATCACGAAAAAAAAACAGGAACACAGTAGGACTGATCCGTATGTATGATTTGCCCCATCACCTCCCTCAGCCTGTTGGACAAAGCTTTTGACAATATCTTATAATCAGTGCACAATAAAGCCACCGGCCTCCAGTTCTTCACCTCCCTCGGGTCACCCTTTTTGGGCAGTAGGGTGAGGACAGCCCTTCTGCAGCTTATTGGTAGTAACCCTCCGGTTAAACTATCATTAGCTACTTCTAACCAATCCTCTCCCAACATAGCCCAAAAAGACTTAAAAAAGTCAACGGGAAGCCCATCAATGCCTGGTGCCCTTCCATTTTCCATGCCTTTTAATGCAATGTATAAATCCTGCAAAGACAATGGTTGCTCAAGCTCAACCTGAGCTTCTGCAGCCACCTTTGGGAGCCCATCAAAGAACTGCTGTGTCACTGTTTTGTCCTCGTTGTACTCACACTTGTAGAGCTCAGCATAGAACTCTACTGCCCTCTTTCTAATTTCACTAGGGCTAGTGAGCTCTTGTCCAACAGCTGATTTGAGACAATGAATAATTTTTCTTTGTCCATTCTTTTTCTCTAAACCAAAGAAAAATTTGGATGAGGCATCCATTTCAGATATTCCCTGAAATTTACTTCTCACCAGTGCCCCCTGTGCTCTGATACCCAGCAGGTCTGCCAATGCAGTTTTTCTCCTCTTGAGGGCCTGAGTATGGCCTCGATCTCCTGTGGTCTCAACCAACGTCATGAGTTCCACTATTTCAATCTCTAGGGCTTTCATTGATCTGGTGATATCTTTAGTGACATTCCTCGTGTATTGATTACAAAATTGTTGAATCTGGATTTTCCCTATATCCCACCACTGTTGAATGGATACAAAACTGGCTTTTTGAGATCTCCACCTCTCCCAAAAAAAACTGAAACAGTTCCTGAAGTGAGCATCACTCAATAAAGTTCTATTAAAATGCCAGTATGCGCTTTTGGGTTTTACATGGTTAATGAACACCACCTCTGTTATTAAACAATGATCAGAAAACCCCACTGGAGTTATCACACTTGATTTACAGACCTGAGATTGATGCTCAAAAACATAAAACCTATCTAACCTGGCCATAGAGATGATGTTCTCTCTCACATGGGCCCAGGTGTACTGCCTTGTTCCTCCATGTTGACTCCGCCAAATATCACACAATTCATTTGTTACAATGAGGCGTTTTAAAAACATCCTTGAGGCTATATGAGGTTCTTGGTGATTTCTATCTAAATCACTAACTGTGCAGTTAAAATCCCCAGCAATAAACAAATAATCTTCTTTGTTACATTTCTCAATGGTATTTGATAGTGTCTCTAAAAAACATACCCTCTCAACTGTCATCACTGGGGCATATACATTTATCAGACACATTGTGATGTTTTCATACCTTGCTCTAACTTTTAATAACCTCCCCTCAACTACCTCTTCAACCTCATATGACAACGGCAAAAACCCTTTTGAGAACAAGATAACCACACCCCCACTTTTTGAGTTTTTATGACTACACACCACTGCCCCCCCCCCACTCCTGTTGCCACATAACTTCATTTTCCAAATTACTATGCGTTTCTTGTAGAAAAATGATGTCACTTCCCTTTCCCCTAATTAACTCATACACCATGGCTCTTTTTTTATACATATCTTGCCCCATTTACGTTTAAAGAAGAAATCTTAAAACTGCTCATGGATAAAAAAAAATATACAGAGGACGATCCAGCCACCACATCTCTTTACAGAGTTAAGACTGCAACTGAACTCTTTCATTTTCTTTAGAATTTACATCACTTATCACTCTTGTGACCACTTTCTTGAGTCTAGCAATTTCAGGGCTTTTCAAACTTCCCCCTGTAATTTCTGACATCAGAAACTTTGCTGATTCAATAAACAATTCACGTTCAGGGAAAAAAATCAGTTACATTGTAATCCTGCATATATTTCTTCCCTTTTGTCAACTTCAAAAATTGACGTATCCTCTCGATCCCATACCTCCCTTCCACCCCATTCATCTCACTATATTGTTGTGACGCGTCAGATGACTCCCCAGAAGAATACTCCTCCATCTCTACATCTTGTTCATCTTCAACTGATTTATCAAACTCTACATTTCTCTTAGAATTAGACCCTTCACCACCCCTTACATTCTTCCTTTTACACCTCTGTATTTTGAAAACATCCGCTTCCTTTTCCATTATTTCAATCTCTTCTTGACTTCCAATGTCATTTTCCAGCACCACCTCAGCGACGGCAGTCGCAATCTCGCCTACTGTTTCCCCTCCCTCTTTGTTCTGATCTACCACAATTGCCCCTGTATCCACAATGCCTTCCTCTCCTGCTTTTCCAACCACATCTGCCCACCTTCTCTCTTCTCCTGTACCCTCATCCCTTCGCGGTGGTGCGTTAGTTGTACTCGCACTAAAACTACTACCAGGCTCAGCGCGCTCATTTTCGGGACAACTACGCACCAAATGCCCCTCTCTTCCACAGCCAAAGCATTTCATTGATTCAGTAGATGCATAGAAGACATAATCAAATCCATCAATCTTAAAGCTAAACGCTAAATTCAGTTCATCTCCTTCCTTTTTTAAAATCATATGCACTTGTCTCCTATGAGACACGACATGTTTCAACAACGGAGATTTGCATCCAAAAGGAACTTTCTTTATTGTAGATACTATTTGACCATGGCGCGATAACTCTCGCCATAACACTTCATCTCTAACAAATGGTGGCACGTTAGAAAGCATGACTTTCTTCGCCGGATTCATAAGCGGAAATACCGACGTCTGTGTTTCTCTCAACACGACACCCATCTCAACTATTCTATTCACCTTTTCAATTGAATCTAAGAATATCGCTACAGCGCTATTCATCCTTGAGGCTGATTTGATGCTATCATACCCAATGATAGCACCCACAGCCAAGCTACATTCTTCCACTGAACACCCTGTCGCAGCAGGAATCTTTACTCCATGCCTCCGACTAAGTTTTTCAAACTCTCCATTTTCACGAGTGGCCATAGCATCCAGCCCCATCCGCTGGTTGTGCCCTCGCGAAAAACCAACCTCAAAGATCCCACCACCCCTATACGTGCTTAGTGATAGTTAAACAAGATACCCTTAAAACAACTAACCTAATCAATATATATATATATATATATATATATATATATATATATATATATATATATATATATATATATATATATATACAACAACCCGATAGAGTGAAAAAGAAATTACATTCGCTCTCACAATCACTCCTGCTTGATGACTCACTCCCAGCATGCACTCCGATG
>NC_060186.1:73088365-73096932 GCF_021184085.1 Oncorhynchus gorbuscha | reverse complement strand
ATTACATTTACATTTACATTTAAGTCATTTAGCAGACGCTCTTATCCAGAGCGACTTACAAATTGGTGCATTCACCTTATGACATCCAGTGGGACAGTCACTTAACAATAGTGCATCTAAAACTTAGGGGGTGGGGTGAGAGGGATTACTTAACCTATCCTAGGTATTCCTTAAAGAGGTGGGGTTTCAGGTGTCTCCGGAAGGTGGTGATTGACTCCGCTGTCCTGGCGTCGTGAGGGAGTTTGTTCCACCATTGGGGGCCAGGGCAGCGAACAGTTTTGACTGGGCTGAGCAGGAGCTGTACTTCCTCAGTGGTAGGGAGGCGAGCAGGCCAGAGGTGGATGAACACCAGTGCCTTGTTTGGGTGTAGGGCCTGATCAGAGCCTGGAGGTACTGAGGTGCCGTTCCCCTCACAGCTCGGCAAGCACCATGGTCTTGCTTAGCGGATGCGAGCTTCAACTGGAAGCCAGTGGAAGAGAACGGAGGAGCGGGGTGACGTGGAGAGAACTTGGGAAGGTTGAACACCAGACGGGCTGCAGCGTTCTGGATGAGTTGAAGGGGTTTAATGGCACAGGCAGGGGAGCCCAGCCAACAGCGAGTTGCAGTAATCCAGACGGGAGATGACAAGTGCCTGGATTAGGACCTGCGCCGCTTCCTGTGTGAGGCAGGGTCGTACTCTGCGGATGTTGTAGAGCATGAACCTACAGGAACGGGCCACCGCCTTGATGTTAGTTGAGAACGACAGGGTGTTGTCCAGGATCACACCAAGGTTCTTGGCGCTCTGGGAGGAGGACACAGTGGAGTTGTCAACCGTGATGGCGAGATCATGGAACGGGCAGTCCTTCCCCGGGAGGAAGAGCAGCTCCGTCTTGCCGAGGTTCAGCTTGAGGTGGTGATCCGTCATCCACACTGATATGTCTGCCAGACATGCAGAGATGCGATTCGCCACCTGGTCATCAGAAGGGGGAAAGGAGAAGATTAATTGTGTGTCGTCTGCATAGCAATGATAAGAGAGACCATGTGAGGTTATGACAGAGCCAAGTGACTTGGTGTATAGCGAGAATAGGAGAGGGCCAAGAACAGAGCCCTGGGGGACACCAGTGGTGAGAGCGCGTGGTGAGGAGACAGATTCTCGCCACGCCACCTGGTAGGAGCGACCTGTCAGGTAGGACGCAATCCAAGCGTGGGCCGCGCCGGAGATGCCCAACTCGGAGAGGGTGGAGAGGAGGATCTGATGGTTCACAGTATCGAAGGCAGCCGATAGATCTAGAAGGATGAGAGCAGAGGAGAGAGAGTTAGCTTTAGCAGTGCGGAGCGCCTCCGTGATACAGAGGAGAGCAGTCTCAGTTGAATGACTAGTCTTGAAACCTGACTGATTTGGATCAAGAAGGTCATTCAGAGAGAGATAGCGGGAGAGCTGGCCAAGGACGGCACGCTCAAGAGTTTTGGAGAGAAAAGAAAGAAGGGATACTGGTCTGTAATTGTTGACATCGGAGGGATCGAGTGTAGGTTTTTTTTTCAGAAGGGGTGCAACTCTCGCTCTCTTGAAGACGGAAGGGACGAGCCAACGGTCAGGGATGAGTTGATGAGCGAGGTGAGGTAAGGGAGAAGGTCTCCGGAAATGGTCTGGAGAAGAGAGGAGGGGATAGGGTCAAGCGGGCAGGTTGTTGGGCGGCCGGCCGTCACAAGACGCGAGATTTCATCTGGAGAGAGGGAGAAAGAGGTCAGAGCATAGGGTAGGGCAGTGTGAGCAGAACCAGCGGTGTCGTTTGACTTAGCAAACGAGGATCGGATGTCGTCGACCTTCTTTTCAAAATGGTTGACGAAGTCATCTGCAGAGAGGGAGGAGGGGGGGAGGGGGCGGAGGATTCAGGAGGGAGGAGAAGGTGGCAAAGAGCTTCCTAGGTTAGAGGCAGAAGCTTGAATTTAGCGTGGTAGAAAGTGGCTTTAGCAGCAGAGACAGAGGAGGAAAATGTAGAGAGGAGGGAGGAAAGGATGCCAGGTCCGCAGGGAGGCGAGTTTTCCTCCATTTCCGCTCGGCTGCCCGGAGCCCTGTTCTGTGAGCTCGCAATGAGTCATCGAGCCACGGAGCGGGAGGGGAGGACCGAGCCGGCCTGGAGGATAGGGGACATAGAGAGTCAAGGGATGCAGAGAGGGAGGAGAGGAGGGTTGAGGAGGCAGAATCAGAGATAGGTGGGAGAAGGTTTGAGCGGAGGGAAGAGATGATAGGATGGAAGAGGAGAGAGTAGCGGGGGAGAGAGAGCGAAGGTTGGGACGGCGCGATACCATCCGAGTAGGGGCAGTGTGGGAGGTGTTGGATGAGAGCGAGAGGGAAAAGGATACAAGGCAGTGGTCGGAGACTTGGAGGGGAGTTGCAATGAGGTTAGTGGAAGAACAGCATCTAGTAAAGATGAGGTCGAGCGTATTGCCTGCCTTGTGAGTAGGGGGGAAGGTGAGAGGGTGAGGTCAAAAGAGGAGAGGAGTGGAAAGAAGGAGGCAGAGAGGAAAGAGTCAAAGGTAGACGTGGGGAGGTTAAAGTCGCCCAGAACTGTGAGAGGTGAGCCGTCCTCAGGAAAGGAGCTTATCAAGGCATCAAGCTCATTGATGAACTCTCCGAGGGAACCTGGAGGGCGATAAATGATAAGGATGTTAAGCTTGAAAGGGCTAGTGACTGTGACAGCATGGAATTCAAAGGAGGCGATAGACAGATGGGTAAGGGGAGAAAGAGAGAATGACCACTTGGGAGAGATGAGGATCCCGGTGCCACCACCCCGCTGACCAGACGCTCTCGGGGTGTGCGAGAACACGTGGGCGGACGAGAGAGAGCAGTAGGAGTAGCAGTGTTGTCTGTGGTGATCCATGTTTCCGTCAGGGCCAAGAAGTCGAGGGACTGGAGGGAGGCATGGGCTGAGATGAACTCTGCCTTGTTGACCGCAGATTGGCAGTTCCAGAGGCTACCGGAGACCTGGAACTCCACGTGGGTCGTGCGCGCTGGGACCACCAGAGTAGGGTGGCCGCGGCCACGCGGTGAGGAGCGTTTGTATGGTCTGTGCAGAGAGGAGAGAACAGGGATAAACCGACACATAGTTGACAGGCTACAGAAGAGGCTACGCTAATGCAAAGGAGATTGGAATGACAAGTGGACTACACGTCTCGAATGTTCAGAAAGTTAAGCTACGTAGCAAGAATCTTATTGACTAAAATGATTAAAATGATACAGTACTGCTGAAGTAGGCCAGCTGGCAGTGGGTGCGTTGTTGACACTACACTAATCAAGTCGTTCCGTTGAGTGTAATAGTTTCTGCAGTGTTGCTATTCGGGGCTAGCAGGCTAGCTAGCAGTGTTGTTTACGTTACGTTGCGTTAAAAGAACGACAATAGATGGCTAGCGAACCTAGAAAATCGCTCTAGACTACACAATTATCTTTGATACAAAGACGGCTATGTAGCTAGCTAAGTAGCTAGCTACGATCAAACAAATCAAACCGTTGTACTGTAATGAAAATGAAGTGAAAATGTGATACAACCTGTGAATGCGACCGGGTAGTTGAGTTCTATACAGAAGACGTTGGCTAGCGTTGGCTAGCTGTTGGCTAGCTAGCAGAGTCACCTACGTTAAGGACGACAAATAGCTGGCTAGCTAACCTCGGTAAATTAAGATAATCACTCTAAGACTACACACTCTAAACCTAAACAACACAATTATCTTGGATACGATGATACGATGATACGAAGACAGCAAAGACAGCTATGTAGCTAGCTGACACTAAACTAATCAAGTCGTTCAGTTGAGTGTAACAGTTTCTCCAGTGCAGCTAATCAGTGGACGTTAGCTAGCTGGCTAGTGAAGACTAGTGAAGACTACGTTAGGACGGCGAAATACGATAATTACGCAATAATCTTTTGATACAAAGACGGCTATGTAGCTAGCTGAGAAGAAATTGCTAAGATAAGACAAATCAAACCGTTGTGATATAATGAAATATAATGAAAAAGTTATACTACCCGTTGGAGCGACGTGCAGATGCGACCACTCGCTCCAACCGGAACCGGAAATCACGCATCAACATCATCAACTCTATTCTCTGTATACATCAATGATTTCGCTCTTGCTGCTGGTGATTCTCTGATCCACCTCGACACCATTCTGTGTACTTCTGGCCCTTCTTTGGACACTGTGTTAACAAACCTCCAGACAAGCTTTAATGCCGTACAACTCTCCTTCCGTGGCCTCCAATTGCTCTTAAATGCTAGTAAAACTAAATGCATGCTCTTCAACCGATCGCTGCCTGCACCTGCCCACCTGTCCAGCATCACTACTCTGGACGGTTCTGACCTAGAATATGTCATTTACAAAATCCCCTCCAACTATACTCAACAAATTGGATGCAGTCTATCACAGTGCCATCCCTTTTTTCACCAAAGCCCCATATACTACCCACCACTGCGACCTGTAATGCTCTCGTTGGCTGGCCCTCGCTTCATACTCGTGGACAAACCCACTGTATACTGTATTTATTGATTTATTTTGCTCCTAGTATCTCTACTTGCACATTCATCTTCTGCACATCTATCACTCCAGTGTCTAATTGCTAAATGGTAATTACCTCGCCACTATGGCCTATTTTATTGCCTCCCTTATCTTACCTCCCTTATCTTACCTCCCTTATCTTACCTCCCTTATCTTACCTCCCTTATCTTACCTCCCTTATCTTACCTCCCTTATCTTACCTCCCTTATATCTTATACCTCCTTATCTTACCTCCTTATCTTACCTCCCTTATCTTACCTCCCTTATCTTACCTCCTTATCGCACCTCCCTTATCTTACCTCCCTATCGCACCTCCCCTTATCTTACCTCCTTATCTTACCTCCCTTATCGCACCTCCCTTATCGCACCTCCCTTATCTTACCTCCCTATCGCACCTCCCTTATCTTACCTCCCTTATCTTACCTCCTTATCTTACCTCCTCTTATCTTACCTCCCTTATCTTACCTCCCTTATCTTACCTCCCTTATCGCACCTCCTTATCTTACTCTCCTTATCGCACCTCCTTATCTTACCTCCTCTCTATCTTACCTCCTTATCTTACCTCCTTTATCTTACCTCCTTATCTTACCTCCCTTATCTTACCTCCCTTATCTACCTCCCCTTATCACACCTCCCTTATCACACCTCCCTTTATCACACTCCTTATCACACCTCCCTTATCACACCTCCCTCATCTTACCTCCTTATCTTACCTCCTATCACACCTCCCTTTATCACACCTCCCTTTATCATGACCTCCCTTATCACACCTCCCTTATCACACCTCCCTTATCTTACCTCCCTTATCTGCTACCTCCCTTATCTTACCTCCCTTATCTTACCTCCCTTATCTTACCTCCCTTATCTTACCTCCCTTATCTTACCTCCCTTATCTTACCTCCCTTATCGCACCTCCCTTATCTTACCTCCCTTATCTTACCTCCCTTATCTTACCTCCCTTATCTTACCTCCCTTATCTTACCTCCCTTATCTTACCTCCCTTATCATACCTCCCTTATCACACCTCCCTTATCACACCTCCCTTATCACACCTCCCTTATCTTACCTCCCTTATCTTACCTCCCTTATCACACCTCCCTTATCACACCTCCCTTATCACACCTCCCTTATCACACCTCCCTTATCTTACCTCCCTTATCGCACCTCCCTTATCTTACCTCCCTTATCGCACCTCCCTTATCTTACCTCCCTTATCTTACCTCCCTTATCTTACCTCCCTTATCTTACCTCTCTTATCTTACCTCCCTTATCGCACCTCCCTTATCTTACCTCCCTTATCTTACCTCATTTGCACACACTGTATATGTACTTTTTCCCCCTCTTTTTTTCTACAGTATTATTGACTGTATGTTTGTTTATTCCATGTGTAACTCTGTGTTGTTGTTTGTGTTGAACTGCTTTGCTTTATCTTGGCCAGGTCGCAGTTGTAATTGAAAACTTGTTCTCAAGGTGAAATTTAAAAAATAAAAATCCTCATGGACAAATCCAAGTAAATGCTAATAGAAAAAACTGCTCAAACAAACTAAAATGCAGCTAGTGTCCCTGTCATTCTAAGGTTCAATGTTGGACGTGACTGATTTAGCTGAAGTTGGATAGCTAGCAACTACCTCCTAGCGGGGGACTGATTCAGAACAGGCGCTATCTACTACTACCTCCTAGAAGTGGGACAAACGGATTCTAGCACTCTCTCTCTCTCTCTCTCTCTCTCTCTCTCTCTCTCTCTCTCTCTCTCTCTCTCTCTCTCTCACACACTGGTCTCTCTCTCTCTCTCTCTCTCTCTCTCTCTCTCTCTCTCTCTCTCTCTCTCTCTCTCTCTCTCTCTCTCTCTCTCTCTCTCTCTCTCTCTCTAACCCCCCACCCTCATCTCAAAGCAGGAGTGGTTCCCAATTTGCCCCACACATACACACATGCACACACACACACACACACACAAACACAGGCACGGACAAACACACACATGCACGGACAAACACACACACGCACACACCAGCTCTCCCCGTGAGCTGAGGCAGGCAGACTCTGACATCTCTGTGACCTGGGTATCCACGGCTTCTTTAGAGAAGGTAGCTGCAGTATTTCATATATCCCAGTCCCACCCTCTCCACCTCTGGCTGTCATACAGACACAGCAAACATCCCTAAGAGCACTGTGCCGGAGGAGATTAATATCACATATCATGTTATGCTATATCATATTTAGTATTGTGGCAACTAGCACAGCTAGAGCATGGCTTTCTCCTTTTTATTTCACTAGAAACTGACGAGGCTCTACCTTCACCCTGTCTGACTCCTAAAGTTTGATTTTTTTTTTTACTTTTCAGGGAGGAGAGGAGGAGGGTGGATCATTTTCAGATGAATGCATTCAGTTGTGGAACTGACTAGGTATCCCCTTTCCTCACCTCTGCTTCGAGTTTCTGTTTAAAGCTGTGGTGTTTCTGAGGAGGGGCGATCCATTGATAATATCCCTTCACTATAGACATCTAGTTCTACATGTTAAATGGTTCAGCTGTTAAAAAGGAGACTGTGACGCTCCATATGAATCAGGCTCATAATTGTGTACCATCTAACCATTGTGAAGCCAGAGCACTGCACTCCTTTGTACGGGTTCAGTTAATGTCTTAATGTTCCAATTAGCACTATACCAATTGTATATTAACAAAATGCATTTGAAGCCAATTTTAGACCGTATATATTTTTGATAAACATGACAACTAACTTTATTTGCCAGGAAACGTTCATGTCAGTAATCTCACAAGCTGATTGACGAGGCTGTGGTCGCCACGTGATTCAAGCCACTGTTCATCCTGTGGACCGTGGACCCTTCAAAGCTGCTATCCTCAGAGTTCAATTCATACGTGTAGCTTACCCACTTACATTACATGTTAGTCATTTAGACCCTCTTATCCAGACTGACTTGCAGGAGCAATTAGGTTTAAATTACTTGTACTCCAAGGGCTATTACATTGAAAGGTAGACTCTTTAAACGCTACCTCTATTGTAAACCTTGGACCCACCAGCCCCTTCCATCTACACTACTATCCATTTCTGTCATTTCCCCTATCCCCCGCTCTCTATCACTCTTTCTTTCATTGGCTGTCCTGTCTCTCTTTCTCTCCCCTCTCTCTGTCTGTCTCCTGTGTACCTGTACCACAGTAGCCTAAGGAGTGGTGAATGACGAGAGAAGAGAGAGAGAGGGGAGAGAGATGGATATGGAGATGGAGCGAGAGCAGCATGAGAGAGAGAGAGAGAGAGAGAGAGAGAGAGAGAGAGAGAGAGAGAGAGAGAGAGAGAGAGAGAGAGAGAGAGAGAGAGAGAGAGAGAGAGAGAGAGAGAGAGAGAGAGAGAGGGAGAAGAGAGGAGGGGGTATATACCGAAAGTAACAGAGGAAGAGAGAGGAGAGTAGGAGAGAGAGAGAAGGAAAATAGAGTGTCGGCTCAGCCTTAATTCTCTGTGACCATCGGCCGCATGGCAAATGGCTCAACAGAAAACAAAAGACAGTCAATGCAGTCAGCCCAGTCAATGCAGTCAGCCCAGTCAATGCAGTCAGCCCAGTCAATGCAGTCAGCCCAGTCAATGCAGTCAGCCCTTCTTCCTCTGAGGGGCCAAAATTAATCTGTTACAGTATCGAGAGGACTGACTATTGAATGTGTGGTAGAATAATGCTATAGTATCCACGTTGGGTATCTATCTGAAACTCTGAAGCTATCTATACGGCTGTATGATCTATGCGGTAGCTTGTATCTGTACGGGGTGAACTCTACATTACTCGATGCAAAGGAGACTCATTGTCTATTTCCATTGGTCTCATCCCCCACACAGGCCTATAGATGCTGTGAAACCCTGTGGAGATATGGGGCCTGGGGGATCAGGTTACTGTAAACGGTGGTATCGTTTGATTGGTCAATGGCGGGTGGTTTTCAGCTGTTCTAAATGGAATGAAATGATCCTGTATCCAGTCGATTGAGGACGGTTGAATGATCAATTCTCATTTTGAGGCATCTGGCCTAGTTGGCATCT
>NC_060186.1:73069547-73088265 GCF_021184085.1 Oncorhynchus gorbuscha | reverse complement strand
GTGTTATGCAGGTGAATGAGGACCCAAAAGCGACTTGGCGAAAACAGAGTCTTTAATCCAGTAAAGTAAAATACAATCAAAAAACACAACTTCCACTCGTAATGACGAGAACCGACTGGAGACTCGATCTTGAACAGCAGGTAGCCTCGGGAAGGCACTTGAACCTAGCAGACTCAGACACCTGCTCACCACGCAGCATCTGAGGGAAACACGACACGACTGGGCGATACACAAACACAGCACGGTGACCAATACATACAAGGATCCGACAGGACAGGAACGGAACACAAAGGAAGAAATAGGGACTCTAATCAGGGGAAAGGATCGGGAACAGGTGTGGGAAGACTAAATGATTGATTAGGGGAATAGGAACAGCTGGGAGCAGGAACGGAACGATAGAGAGAAGAGAGAGCGAGAGAGTGAGAGAGGGAGGGGGAGAGAGAGGGATAGAAAGAGGGAACGAACCTAATAAGACCAGCAGGGGGAAACGAACAGAAGGGAAAGCATAATGACAAGACAATATATGACAAAACATGACAGTACCCCCACTCACCGAGCGCCTCCTGGCGCTCTCGAGGAGGAACACTGGCGGCAACGGAGGAAATCATAGATCAAACGGTCCAGCACGTCCCGAGAAAGAACCCAACTCCTCTCCTCAGGACCGTAACGAAAAAACGATAAAAAGGGAAACTAGGGTACTACTCTAAAAAAAAATGAGACACGGGTAGAGAACTGAAAGCTTTAGAGCAAACAGGACCAAACAGGCCAGGAGAGTAACAACTAGGGACAGACTGAGACACAGCAAGGGCAGGAACAAGAACAGGAGAGATGCGATGGCAGGGAACAGACTGAGACCCAGCAAGACCAGGAGCAGAAGCAGAAAAATACGCACAAGGGTGGACCCCATCGTCAGTATCGGAGCGCTGGGACAGAATGGCTCCCACGCCCACCCCCGACGCGTCAACCTCAACAATAAACTGTTTAGTGACGTCAGGTGCAACAAGGATAGGAGCGGAAGCAAAACGCTTCTTAAAGAGATCAGAACAACAATCATACGACCGGTGAGGAGGAAGGGAGTTGGTTCTGGACCGACTGAAGACCGTGCGCAGACCATGATATTCCTCCGGCACTCCTGTCAAATCACCAGGTTCCTCCTGAGAAGAGGGGACAGAACAAACAGGAGAAATAGCAGACATTAAACACTTCACATGACAAGAAACGCTCCAGGAAAGGACAGAACCACTAGACCAATCAAAAGAAGGATTATGACACACTAGCCAGGGATGACCCAAAACAACAGGTGTAAAAGGTGAACAAAAAATCAAAAAGAAATGGTCTCACTATGGTTACCAGATACAGTGAGGGTTAAAGGTAGTGTTTCATATAATATACTGGGGAGAGGACTACCATCCAAGGCAAACATGACCGTGGGCTCCCCTAACTGTCTGAGAGGAATGTCATGTTCCCGCGCCCAGGCTTCGTCCATAAAACAGCCCTCTGCCCCAGAGTCTATTAATGCACTGCAGGATGCTGCCGATCCGGTCCAGCGTAGATGGACCGGTAAAGTAGTACATGTACTTGACGGAGAGGACCGTCTAGTAGCGCTTATCAGTCGCCCTCCGCTTACTGATGAGCTCTGGCCTTTAACTGGACATGACATGACAAAATGACCAGCGGAACCGCAATAGAGACAGAGGCGGTTGGTGATTCTCCGTTCCCTCTCCTTAGCCGAGATGCGAATACCCCCCAGCTGCATGGGCTCAACACCTGAGTCAGTGGGGAAAGACGGTAGTGTCGGAGAGAGGGGAGACACAGTTAACGCGAGCTCTCTTCTATGAGCTCGGTGACGAAGATCTACCCGTCGTTCAATGCGAATAGCGAGTTCAATCAAAGAATCCACGCTGGATGGAACCTCCCGAGAGAGAATCTCATCCTTAACCTTAGCGTGGAGTCCCTCCAGAAAACGAGCGAGCAACGCCTGCTCGTTCCAGTTACTGGAGGCAGCAAGAGTGCGAAACTCTATTGAGTAATCCGTTATGGATCGATTACCTTGACATAGGGAAGACAGGGACCAGGAAGCTTCTTTCCCAAAAACTGAGCGATCAAAACCCTTATCATCTCCTCTTTAAAGTTCAGATAATTGTTAGTACACTCAGCGCTTGCCTCCCAGATAGCTGTGCCCCACTGCCGAGCCCGACCAGTAAGGAGTGATATGACGTAGGCAATCCGAGCTCTCTCTCTTGAGTATGTGTTGGGTTGGAGAGAGAACACGATATCACACTGGGTGAGAAAGGAGCGGCACTCAGTGGGCTGCCCAGAATAACAAGGTGGGTTATTAACCCTAGGTTCCGGAGGCTCGGAAGAACCGGAAGTAGCTGGTGACACGAGACGAAGACTCTGATACTGTCTTGAGAGGTCGGAGACCTGAGCGGCCAGGGTCTCAACGGCATGCCGAGCAGCAGACAATTCCTGCTCGTGTCTGCCGAGCATCGCTCCCTGGAACTCGAGAGTAGAGTAGAGAGAATCCATAGTCGCTGGGTCCATTCTTGGTCGGATCCTTCTGTTATGCAGGTGAATGAGGACCCAAAAGCGACTTGGCGAAAACAGAGTCTTTAATCCAGTAAAGTAAAATACAATCAAAAAACACAACTTCCACTCGTAATGACGAGAACCGACTGGAGACTCGATCTTGAACAGCAGGTAGCCTCGGGAAGGCACTTGAACCTAGCAGACTCAGACACCTGCTCACCACGCAGCATCTGAGGGAAACACGACACGACTGGGCGATACACAAACACAGCACGGTGACCAATACATACAAGGATCCGACAGGACAGGAACGGAACACAAAGGAAGAAATAGGGACTCTAATCAGGGGAAAGGATCGGGAACAGGTGTGGGAAGACTAAATGATTGATTAGGGGAATAGGAACAGCTGGGAGCAGGAACGGAACGATAGAGAGAAGAGAGAGCGAGAGAGTGAGAGAGGGAGGGGGAGAGAGAGGGATAGAAAGAGGGAACGAACCTAATAAGACCAGCAGGGAAACGAACAGAAGGAAAGCATAATGACAAGACAATATATGACAAAACATGACAAGCTGAATCCGAATTAAGCTACGATTCCATATTGATGTCACATGTTAAATCCACTGCAATCAGTGTAGATGAAGGAGGAGATAAGGATGTTTAAGCCTTGAGACATGGTTTTTGTGCATATGTGCCATCAGAGGGTGAATGGGCAAGACAAAATATTTAAGTGCCTTTGAACAGGGTATTGCAGTAGGTGCCATGTTCACCAGTTTGTGTCAAGAACTGCAACGCTAGTAGGTTTTTTTTTTCATGTAATTGTCAATAAAAGCCTTTGACACTCACGCATAATTATACTTCAGTTGTCCATAGTAACATCTGACAAAAATATCTAAAGACACTGAAGCAGCAAACTTTGTGAAAATGTATATTTGTGTCATTCTCCAACCTTTTGGCCACGACTGTACATACATACAGTTGAATACGTTCGTGTAAATATGGATATTTATCGTCCTAACAACCACTCGTTTGGATTTTAGAAATGTGATGTACATATTTACGCTTGTATGTCATTTCTGTCTCTCCGTTGAAAACACTGGATCAGTCTGAGGAGAATAGTTCATCAGAAAGTCTCTGGGTATTTAACTTTGGTCATGTGTCCTTTGTAGCTCTGTTATAATGTCAGGCGTACTAATGGTCGTTGCATGGAAATGTTCCTGAGAATGGATATTTCAGAGTATCTTAGAGTTGATCTGTTAGAATAGTTGCTTCCGCGGTTGTCGGTGTCCTCGTCCTAGAATTGCGCACATTTTCAGCTGCAGATTGGTAAGCGCCATCTGCTCCTTCTGTAGAAATCTATTGGTCTCTATTGTTGATTATCCAGGTCATAGCTAGAACCACTTCACATGGGGCAGCAACCCTGTATGTTTCGGTCTAAATGTAAAGTTTGTCACGGTTGATTTTATACACTTCTGGAAAAAAGAGGCGTTCCATGACGCCAACGTAATGTCTGTGCTCACTTGGGTCACTGATTAGTTTAAACTTCATATGAAAAACCATTCTCTCATTTAGAAGGCTAAGATGACATTTCATCTTCTCACAAAAGTTTCATATTTAATCATATACAACATTTAGATGTAATTCTGGTAACTGGGAAGTATACACATTCAGATACAGATGGTACAAATTAGTAATGATTTCAACAAGATTCTTCTTTAAGTACTCACTGACAATTTCAGCTGTTTGGAATACAGACATATTGTTACATTAATCAACCTTTTGAGATTACCGTACTGTATTACATCTTTCTCTGCGGTAACAAAGGGATTCTCAACGTTCGTTTTGGCAGAGTGGGGACAGGAGTTTCGGTATTCATAAACCTTTTGGTGGGAGAGAGAGACACCGTTGTCCTAGAGCACACAGAAAACTATACATACCTCGGCCTAAACATCAGCGCCACAGGAAACTTCCACAAAGCTGTGAACCTTCTGAGAGACGAGGCAAGAAGGGCATTCTATGCCATCAAAAGGAACATAAAATTCAACATACCAATTAGGATCTGGCTAAAAATACTTGAATCAGTTATAGAACCCATTGCCCTTTATGGTTGTGAGGTCTGAGGTCCGCTCACCAACCAATAATTGCAAAATGGGACAAACATCAAATTGAGACACTGCATGCAGAATTCGGCAAAAATATCCTCCATGTACAACGTAGAGCACCAAATAATGCACGCAGAGCAGAATTTGGCTGATACCCGCTAATTATCCAAAATCCAGAAAAGAGCCGTTAAATTCTACAACCACCTAAAAGGAAAGTGATTACCAAACCTTCCATAACAAAGCCATCACCTACAGAGAGATGAACCTGGAGAAGAGTCCCCTAAGCAAGCTGGTCCTGGGGCTCTGTTCACAAACACAAACACACCCCACAGAGCCCCAGGACAGCAACACAATTAGACCCAACCAAATCATGAGAAAACTAAAAGATAATCACTTGACACATTGGAAAGATTTAACAAAAAACAGTGCAACTAGAATGCTATTTGGCCCTAAACAAAGAGTACACAGCGGCAGAATACCTGACCACTGTGACTGACCCAAACTTAAGGAATACTTTGACTATGTACAGACTCAGTGAGCATAGCCTTGCTTTTGAGAAAGGCAGAGGCAGACATGGCTCTCAAGAGAAGACAGGCTATGTGCTCACTGCCCACAAAATGAGGTGGAAACTGAGCTGCACTTCCTAACCTCCTGCCCAATGTATGACCATATTAGAGAGACATATTTCCCCCAGATTACACAGATCCACAAGGAATTTGAAAACAAACTCGATTTTGCTAAACTCAAATATCTACTGGGTGAAATACCGCAGTGTTCCATCACAGCAGCAAGATTTGTGACCTGTTGCCACAAGAAAAGGTCAACCAGTGAAGAACAAACACCATTGTAAATACAACCCATATTTATGCTTATTTATTTCCCTTTTGTACATTAACCATGTGTACATCGTTACAACACTGTATATATATATATAATATGACATTTGTAATGTCTTTATTCTTTTGAAACTTCTGTATGTTAAATGTTTACTGTTCATTTTTATTGCTTATTTCACTTTTGTGTATTATCTACCTCACTTGCTTTGACAATGTTAACATATCTTTCCCATGCCAATAAAGCCCCTTGAATTGAATTGAATTGAGAGAGAGAGAGGGGGCAATGATCCTCACCCAAAAGGGGCACGTCGTGACAACTATAACTCAGTAATAACTCAGTAACATCTTTGGAATTGTTTGCATGTTGCATTTATATTTTTGTTCAGCATAGTAAGTACTCTTGGATGTGTCTGATTACCGTACTAGCCAATGATTCATGCATTTGAAAACCCTAAAACGTAGAACACCAATGTTTATTCACAGGGGCATAATAATTACAGCAGCATGTAGAACAGGTACTTGGCCTTTGGAGGCCTCTTGTTTTCAAAGGTAACACTCAGGGCCATGTGCAGTACTTTGCCTGTATAGATTTGGAGACCTGCCAACTCCGGAGGCAATTTATTCCCTGTGCCCATGTGTGGATTGCAAAGCAAAGGATGGATGAATCAATTCACACCCACCACTTTTCAAAGTAATATCTCCAGGCAAGTCAGCTAGAGAGAGTTCTCCCTTTGTGCTTAGTGCCTACACCTGCCCTCTGATGGCATCATTTTTCCCAGCCACAATAAGACATCAGAAGTGTGATGGGATGGTCGAATGGGCCTGCAAGCTCACCGCTGGACTCCAGTGTAAAATTAGAGGTCTGGTGTTGCCCCTCGTTGCTCCAAACTTCTGTACCTTGCAGCAGTTCAGTTTTCTCAGTGTGACTGTGACTAGTCTCAGCTAGCCCAGTGTTTTCTGTCCACACAGGTTCTTCTCAGTATACAGTAGCTAGTGTTAAATGTACGTTTGGGTGTGGTAGCTCTATATTGTTCTGCAGTAGTTCTGGTCCACCAAGGTTATTGGTTCGTATTATTATACAGTCGTAACGATTCTCCTCCTCTTCTAAGATGCGCAGCGTGGTAAGTGTCCATGTTGTTTATTATAACCGAAACACTGAAACAAAAACAAAAGTAGAACAAAACGCAACAGTTCTGTCAGGTACAAAACACTAACCAGAAAATAATCACCCACAACTCCAAATGGGAAAACAGGCTACCTAAGTATGGTTCTCAATCAGAGACAACGATAGACAGCTACCTCTGATTGAGAACCATACCAGGCCAAACACATAGAAAAAGAAAACCTAGACCTACAACATAGAATACCCACCCACATCACACCCTGACCAAACTAAAAATAGAAACCTACAAAGCAATCTACGGTCAGGGCGTGACAATAGCGGAGGGTGTAAGGCCTCATTCATACAGTCTGGTTTGTCCGTATGTAGTTCTGTACTGCTCTGCAACACTTCGCTCTGTGTTTAATGTGAGCATGACTCAGCTTGCTAATAGGTTTGCTGATGGGGCCCTTCGTTTATCGGCTCAGCTTGCTGATGAGACCCTGTGTTTATCGGCTCAGCTTGCTGAAGGAGCCATGCATTTATCGGTTCAGCTTACTGATAGGGCCATGCGTTTATCAGCTCAGCTTGCTGATAGGGCCATGCGTTTATCGGCTCAGCTTGCTGATAGGGCCATGCGTTTATCGGCTCAGCTTGCTGATAGGGCCATGCGTTTATCGGCTCAGCTTGCTGATAAGGCCATGTGTTTATCGGCTCAACTTGCTGATAGGGCATTGCGATTATCGGCTCAGCTTGCAAATAGGTCCATGCGTTTATCGGCTCAGCTTGCTAATAGGGCCATGCGTTTATCGGCTCAGCTTGCTGATAGGACCATGCGTTTATCGGCTCAACTTGCTGATAGGACCATGCGTTTATTGGCTCAGCTTGCTGATAGGGCCATGCGTTTATCGGCTCAGCTTGCTGATGGGGCCATGCGTTTATCGGCTCAGCTTGCTGATGGGACCATGAGTTTATCGGCTCAGCTTGCTGATGGGGCCATGCGTTTATCGGCTCAGCTTGCTAATAGGGCCATGCGTTTATCGGCTCAGCTTGCTAATAGGTTTGCTGATGGGGCCCTTCGTTTATCGGCTCAGCTTGCTGATGAGACCCTGTGTTTATCGGCTCAGCTTGCTGAAGGAGCCATGCATTTATCGGTTCAGCTTACTGATAGGGCCATGCGTTTATCAGCTCAGCTTGCTGATAGGGCCATGCGTTTATCGGCTCAGCTTGCTGATAGGGCCATGCGTTTATCGGCTCAGCTTGCTGATAGGGCCATGCGTTTATCGGCTCAGCTTGCTGATAAGGCCATGTGTTTATCGGCTCAACTTGCTGATAGGGCATTGCGATTATCGGCTCAGCTTGCAAATAGGTCCATGCGTTTATCGGCTCAGCTTGCTAATAGGGCCATGCGTTTATCGGCTCAGCTTGCTGATAGGACCATGCGTTTATCGGCTCAACTTGCTGATAGGACCATGCGTTTATTGGCTCAGCTTGCTGATAGGGCCATGCGTTTATCGGCTCAGCTTGCTGATGGGGCCATGCGTTTATCGGCTCAGCTTGCTGATGGGACCATGAGTTTATCGGCTCAGCTTGCTGATGGGGCCATGCGTTTATCGGCTCAGCTTGCTAATAGGGCCATGCGTTTATCGGCTCAGCTTGCTGATAGGGCCATGCGTTTATCAGCTCAGCTTGCTGATAGGGCATTGCGTTTATCGGCTCAGCTTGCAAATAGGGCCATGCGTTTATCGGCTCAGCTTGCTGATAGGGCCATGTGTTTATCGGCTCAGCTTGCAAATAGGGCCATGCGTTTATCGGCTCAGCTTGCTAATAGGGCCATGCGTTTATCGGCTCAGCTTGCTGATAGGACCATGCGTTTATCGGCTCAGCTTGCTGATAGGGCCATGCGTTTATCGGCTCAGCTTGCTGATAGGGCCATGCGTTTATCGGCTCAGCTTGCTGATAGGGCCATGCGTTTATCGGCTCAGCTTGCTGATAGGGCCATGCGTTTATCGGCTCAGCTTGCTGATAGGGCCATGCGTTTATCGGCTCAGCTTGCTGATAGGGCCATGCGTTTATCGGCTCAGCTTGCTGATAGGGCCATGCGTTTATCAGCTCCAGGTTCTTGGTTTCTTTTCATTATATGGTTGATTATGTCTGTCAAACAGATGGCCTTGTTTCCTGTGTCAGTTTGAAACAGGCAGTTTTACGTGTTAGTGGAATTCATGTTACATTTTTATGTTTGAAGAGCCGGGTAGCAAACCATCAATAGCATTGGAAACAAACGTGATGCATCAAGTCTCGGTCAAGCTTTAGTCAACACAAGTGTGTAGTTCACTTAACCACCATTGCTACACAATATTTATATATATGCCATTTAGCAGACGCTTTTATCCAAAGCAACTTACAGTCATGTGTGCATACATTCTACGTATGGGTGGTCCCGGGGATCGAACCCACTACCCTGGCGTTACAAGCACCATGCTCTACCAACTGAGCTACAGAAGGACCACTGAGCTCCTTTGGAGATGTGTGATGTTATGTATGGCTTACTGATCTACCAAGTCGTAAGTCAGGACTCTAGTGGTTTCATGACTTCTCTAGGTGAGGGAGGATAGTTTGACAGTCTGTTCCCCAGTCTGTGTCTGTGTCTGTGTGACATTACAGAGTGTGATGGCTGTGTTGGAAGTGAAATGTTGAATGGCTCAGAGCCCAGGAGCTGAGGATTAACAGTAGCACTGGTACAGTGTGAAGGTAGGTTGATAAAACAACAACACTATTGAATGCACACCAGTATGGGTGGTGGATACACACACACACACACACACACACACACACACACACACACACACACACACACACACGCACACGCACACGCACACGCACACGCGCACGCACACGCACACGCACAGGCGCACACGCACGCACACACACACACACACACACACACACACACACACACACACACACACACACACACACACACACACACACACACACACACTCACACTCACACTCACACTCACACTCACACGCACACGCACACGCACACGCGCACACACACCTCTGGTTATGGAGCCTTGAAGCTGACGTTAAAGAAAAAGGATTTAAATGATGTTCACTGTATTGCTGTAGATATTGTGGGATACGAACATCTCTCATTCCTCTCCTGTGTCTTAGTTATCCTACTCCAGATGCCCCAGAATGTTATTCTACTTCTTTATCTCCCTTCTGCTAAATATCTCTTTTAAAAGCAGCCACTTCAAACAAGGATACGTTTTGTTTCCGTTTGTATGCGGACGTTTTGAAATTGAAATATCACATTGGCCCAGTGGAAAAGGAGGGAACTTTCCTCTCCTCCTCATATTTATTCCAATTCAACTCTGTTCACTATCAGAGACTATAGTGTAATATGTTTAACATCTCAATGTTGATGTTAAAGTCACTCAGTCACTATCAGAGACTATAGTGTAATATGTTTAACATCTCAATGTTGATGTTAAAGTCACTCAGTCACTATCAGAGACTATAGTGTAATATGTTTAACATCTCAATGTTGATGTTAAAGTCACTCAGTCACTATCAGAGACAATTGTGGCAGTAGGATATACATCCCCTATTAAAGGTGAATTTCAAACACCACTCATAGAATAGGTCTCTCCTAACCTCTCAGATGTAACGTCCCCTGTTTAGGGGACCTGCGTGGTTCTCTGGACGGCATATCTTTTTTTGAGCCTGTGTGACATAGGATGTGAAATATGAAACCAGTTGAAGCTGGGATGTCCCACCTGTCATTTAATTCGCTCTTCTGACTGTCCATCAACTCTTGGCTGAACCCTGACCCAGCATCACAACCACAGACAAAGCATATGCCTGTACATCATAACACAGCAGGAGAGTGGTTTCATCACTCCATCACATTCAGATAATTATTTATAGCCATTAATCTAAAATATATATATATATATATATATTTTCATTTTAAACAAAAAATCATTTTGGTTTGTCATAGACAGACAAGATTAATATGTGGAAGGCGAGTTCCTAAAGAGTTCAGGAAGCTAAGCTAGAGCTCTGTGTGACTCACAGCAGTGGGGGCAGATGTTTTGATCAAGAGAAACCTTTAGAAAATATGCACATTTTCTGGAACACTAAACGTACTAATATGAATTTGACAGTTATATGGAAGGTGAAATCTTTTAGTTATTCATTTTATAATTGTATTATACAATATTTAGAAAGCATCTAAGTAATGCCAAGCCTTATTCACACAGTTTTGTTCAATAGGAAATACGCCATATACAATATTTCATTTTTAAAAATCATATTTGTGCCGTGTATTTGAGCTTGTGTCCTCAAAAGTGAGTACACCTCAGCAATTCATAACTATTTTTACCAGAAAGGTGAGATTTCAACCTTTCTTGAAGTATGCAGCATTAATAGGTATTGTTTATGGCCCTCTCGTGATAAGTAATTACATTTAGGGATTACGTAGATTACATTTTAGATCACATGTAGTTACATTAAAATGTAACTACATAAAAGCATCCAGCTTTCAATCACCATTTACTCAATGTACATTGGACGGGATGTGCCTCCCTTCTTATTCTTATGAATAAAATAACATAGCTTTCAATCATCATTCACTCACTGACTGCACACTCCAGGCAATAACCTTCCTGCCACACAGACAGGACTGTAAGTCCCTCTGCGCCCTCCTCTCTCTCTCTTACATTTAAGACCCGCAGGTGGCATTCACAGCCTTGCATGTACTGGTTCCACATATTGTACAGTACTACAGACACACAAAATCACACACACACACACGCACACGCACACGCACACGCACACGCACGCACGCACGCACGCACGCACGAACACACACACGCACACGCACACGCACACGCACACACACACACACACACACACACACACACACACACACACACACACACACACACACACACACACACACACACACACACACACACACACACACACACACACACACACACACACACACACACACACACACACACACACACACACACACACACACACACACACACACACACGCACACAGAACTAGAGGTACTTCAGCTGTCTCACCTCAGTGAAATCAAAACTCGAATTAACTGATTCTGAAGAGTGTTAATTACCAGCTCACCACGAGGCCTGTCTAAAGTAAAGTGCTTATTGGATAAGTCACCACGAGGCCTGTCTAAAGTAAAGTGCTTATTGGATAAGTCACCACGAGGCCTGTCTAAAGTAAAGTGCTTATTGGATAAGTCACCACGAGGCCTGTCTAAAGTAAGATGCCTATTGGATAAGTCACCATGAGGCCTGTCTAAAATAAGATGCTTATTGGATAAGTCACCACGAGGCCTGTCTAAAGTAAGATGCCTATTGGATAAGTCACCCCGAGGCCTGTCTAAAGTAAGATGCTTATTGGATAAGTCACCATGAGGCCTGTCTAAAATAAGATGCTTATTGGATAAGTCACCCCGAGGCCTGTCTAAAATAAGATGCTTATTGGATAAGTCACCACGAGGCCTGTCTAAAATAAGATGCTTATTGGATAAGTCACCACGAGGCCTGTCTAAAATAAGATGCTTATTGGATAAGTCACCACGAGGCCTGTCTAAAATAAGATAGCACTTGTTGCAACAGGGAGGGGGAAGGGTAGGGGTCAGTTTTGTGAGACGGAAGGGGGGAGAAAGTAGCCAAACTCAAACTAGTTTGACTAACTTTTTCTGCCATAGGATATCCAGAGATGGTGGATAAATGAAGATGTCCCCCTCGGGCCAGTTATCATAGAGTGTCTGGTCTGCTTAAAGGGGTAGCTGTCCCATAGGACTAAAGCATTAGCAGTTGGGTCTAGTTTGCTTAGTTCATTGACTGTATATGTACCAGACAATAGAAGCGAGTTAGATGTGTCTCGGTTACAGTATCTATCATACCATCTGGTGGTACCTGTCTTGACTTCATCAAATTGATGTAAAGAAGCTAGCTATGTCAGCCAGCAAAGTTAGCCAACTAGCCAACTAGGCTCATTGAGGATTTTTGCCTCGCTCTCCGTCGTTGTCTACAACAGCAACTCCATTCAGATTCAACAACAGCCGCATTCTCGTCTACTCTTTCTTATTAAGGTACCTTCCCTTCATAATTTGAATTCCATTTTGCATTGAAATATCTCACATTACCTGCTAGGCTGTATTTGTATTTATTAAAGGTCCACATTAGCTACTCTTCCTTGTGTCCAGCAAATTAAGTCAGTTTATGCAATTTAAAAATACAATACATTCACAGATTTCACAACACACTGTGTGCCCTCAGGCCCCTTCTCCACCTCTACCACATATCTACAGTACAAAGTCCATGTGTACGCATGTGTATAGTGCGTATGTTATCTTGTGTGTGTGTGTTTATGCGTGTGTCTGTGCCTGTGTTTGTGTTGCTTCACAGACCCCACTGTTCCATTAGGTGTATTTGTATCTGTTTTTTGACCAGTTGACCACACCACTGAACAGTAGTCCAGGTGTGACAAAACCAGGGCCTGTAGGACCTGTCTGGTTGATCATGCTGTCAAGAAGGCAGAGCAGTGCTTTATTATGGACAGACTTCTCTCCATCTTAGCTACTGTTGTGTCAATATGTTTTGACCATGACCATTTACAATCCAGGTTTACTCCAAGCAGTTTAGTCAGCTCAACTTAATCAGTTTCCACATTATTTATTACAAGATTAAGTTGAGGTTTAGGGTTTAGTGAATGATTTGTCCCAATTACAATGCTTTAAGTTTTTCGCAAGTAATCGAATACTAACATCAGTTAGGATTTTCGATTAATCGTTTCACCGATCACTGGCTTATGCACCGACAGCTGTAGAAACTAAGCCTGCAGCAGTTGCACATGTGTGTGTGTGAGTGTATATCTGTGTGTGAGTGTGTATCTGTGTGTGAGTGTGTATCTGTGTGTGAGTGTGTATCTGTGTGTGAGTGTGTATTTGTGTGTGAGTGCGCGCGTGCAGAACAGTATCCAAAATGTCAGATTCCCAGTTAAAAGTCAGTCTTGGCACCCTGATGTGATTTTCAGATTTGATTTCTGTAAGAGAGAGAGAAAGAGCGAGAGAGAGAGAGAGACAGAGAGAGAGAGAGAGAGAGAGACAGAGAGAGAGAGAGAGAGAGAGAGGGAGAGAGAGAGAGAGAGAGAGAGAGAGAGAGAGAGAGAGAGAGAGAGAGAGAGAGAGAGAGAGAGAGAGAGAGAGAGAGAGAGAGAGAGAGAGAGAGAGAGAGAGAGAGAGAGAGAGAGAGAGAGAGAGAGAGAGAGAGAGAGAGAGAGAGAGAGAGAGAGACAGAGACAGAGAGAGAGAGAGAGAGAGAGAGAGAGAGAGAGAGAGACACAGAGAGAGAGAGAGAGAGAGAGAGAGAGAGAGAGAGAGAGAGAGAGAGACAGAGAGAGAGGGAGAGAGAGAGAGAGAGACAGAGAGAGAGAGAGAGAGAGCTCCTTCACACTGATACCTGAACTGTGTGCAACACCAATCTGTTCATTTGACAGGAAATACATATATTATGAGGTGTTTCTTATCTCACCTCCAGTTCCACATAATTTAGTAATCTCAATGAAGGTTTATGGAATATTGCTTATAACATAATCATTAATCATATATCATTAATTAATGACTGCTATTTATCGAATAATTACCTATTATGTTTAATTATTAATCAATTAAATTAAACATGTAACAATTAACTCATTAGGAATTTGGGGCACCACGGGAACAGTTGTTTACCTAGTTACTATCTCCAGAATTAAACTCTAAATACTATCTAAATATCTCTTACATCAATAACAGTCAAGTATTAATTGTAATTACCTCATCAAAAACAGTCAATTATTACCTCATCAAAACAGTCAATTATTAATTATTACCTTCATCAGTCTCCATTCTGAAAGAATGGCATGGATATCTGCAATTAACCCCAACCTAAGTGTACAAATTGGGTGGCATAATTATTTATTTACAAACTAATTAATCATCACACAGAATACGTAAACATACACATCATAGGTTATTGATAGCATACATAATACAATGAAAACAGGTCCCTAGTGGACTAAAAAAGCTTGACCATTTGGATACTTTTTTATTTAACCTTGTCTGCTCTGGGATTTGATCTTGCAACCTTTGTGATTACAAGTCCAACTGTCTAACTACTAGGCTACTCTGCCAGGTATGTACAGAGTGGGGTTAGACAAAGAGAGTCAACTTATCGTACATACTTTTGGAAGCCACGCTCACGGGAATATGAATACTTTGCACATGAACGCTCATTCGGAAAATAAATGCAATGTATATATTTATGCATAGATGTCTTTGTCGTCTCCTGTTGAACTCAATGGTTCTATGGGAAGTGGTTTGATGTAAGTCACTGGTTGTCCACCAGATGTCACAATCTCCTTATTTGTAGGATTCCTTCTTTCTGGAGTGTTTGTTAGAATAGAGATGCACCACCCGGTGTTCAGAGGGATCTGTTCTTCCTTCTCGTCTTTGGTCAAATGTCCTAGACTACTTTACATGCACAGCTGCAGACTGCAGATGCTTTGGGCTGGTTTCACAAAGTTTCTATCCATTTCAATTTGTGGGCCAAATTGCAGAGCGCCAAATTCAAATGAAATTACTTAAAATATTGAATTTTCATGAAATCACAACAATATAGGAAAACACAGCTTAGCTTGTTGTTAATCCACCTGGCGTGTCAGATAAAAAAAAGAAGCTTTACAGTAAAAGCTATCCAAGCGTTTATGTTAGGACATCTCTCAGCAGACAAAACATTACAAACAGCTAGCAGCCAAGTAGATTGGTCACGAAAGTCAGACAAGCAATAAAATGAATTGCTTACCTTTGATGATCTTCGGATGGTTTCACTCACAAGACTCCCAGTTACACAATAAATGTTCCTTTTGTTCCATAAAGATTATTTTTATATCCAAAATACCTCCATTTGATTGGCGCGTTTTGTTCAGAAATCCACAGGCTCGAGCGGTCACGACAGGGCAGACGAAAATTCCAAATAGTATCCGTAAAGTTTGTAGAAATGTGTCAAACGTTTTTTATAATCAATCCTCAGGTTGTTTTTACAATAAATAATCGATAATATTTCAACCGGACCGTATCTTTTTCAATAGGAGAGCGAGAGAAAATGTCTGCTCCAAGCTGTTGCGCATGCAAAACTCTGCTGGCACCCAGCCATCCACTGACGCGATGTGATCCTTCTCGCTCATTTTTCAGAATAAAAGCATGAAACTATGTCGAAAGACTGTTCACACCATGTGGAAGCCATAGGAAAAGGAATCTGGTTGATATCCCTTTAAATGGAGGGAAGGCATGCAATGGAACATAGAGCTTTCAGGAAAAACAGCACTTCCTGGTTGGGTTTTCCTCAGGTTTTCGCCTGCAATATCAGTTCTGTTATACTCACAAAATCTTTTGACAGTTTTGGAAACTTTAGAGAGTTTTCTATCATAATCTGACAATTATATGCATATTCTAGATTCTGGGCCTGAGGAATAGGCAGTTTCATTTGGGTACATTTTTCATCCAAACATCAAAATACTGCCCCCTACACTCAAGAGGTTTAACATTACAATGTTTCCGTTATAACGCCTTTCTGATCATTTTAATGACATCACTAAATAGACATTAATTTTCCATATTCCATCTCTCATCATTCCCAACGTTCGGATGTTAAAGTATATTGTCCCAGTGTCCATTGTTTGATGTTTTTTGTGGCAAGAGTCTCTCGGTAACAAAAGCATTTTAAATTCTCAATACTGCAGGGTTAGAGAGAGAAAGTTTACGACTGGCTTTTAAGTCATAAAACCGGCCCTACTCCTCTGGTGGGAGAGAGGGGGATCTGGCTATCTGTCAGCCATGTGCCGGGCTGATTTCTTTGAAACTGTGTTAAAAACCCTCCAGACGAGCTTCAATGCCATACAACTCTCCTTCCATGGCATCCAATTGCTCTTACAGTAAATAAGTAAAACTAAATGCATGCTTTTCAACCGATCGCTGTCTACACCACCCGCCCGTCCAGCATCACTACTCTGGACAACTACAAATACCTAGGTGTCTGGTTAGACTGTAAACTCTCCTCCAGACTCACATCAAACATCTCCAATCCAAAGTTAAATCTAAATTGGCTTCCTATTTCGCAACAAAGCCTCCCCTTCACTCACGCTGCCAAACATACCCTCGTAAAACTGACCATCCTACCGATCCTCGCAGCCGCGTGTCACGTAACAAAATAGCCTCAATACCCTACTCAATAAATTGGATGCAGTCTAACAACTACCTCTTTCCTACTGTATTTATTCATAAATATTATTATTTATTTCATTATTTCCCCATTATTTCTATTTCTACTTTGCACATTCTTCCCTGCAAATCTACCATTCCAGTGATTTACTTGCTATATTGTATTTACTTCGCCACCGTGGCCTTTTTTTTTGCCTTTACCTCTTATCTCACCTCATTTGCTCACATTGTATATAGACTTATTTTTACATTGTATTATTGAATGTATGTTTGTTTTACTCCATGTGTAACTATGTGTTGTTGTATGTGTCACACTGCTTTTTTTTGCTTTATCTTGGCCAGGTCGCGGTTGTAAATGAGAACTTGTTCTCAACTTGCCTATCTAGTTAAATAAAGGTGAAATAAATACATAAAAAATACATACATAAAAACCCTCACCAAGGAGAGAGAGTCATGACACATTTAATGTCTGTAGGAAGTCACTCATTACAGATGTGTGCAGAATTAAGCTGTTAACTGAGAGGTGATTATACAATCAGCAAACTGTGTTTTTAATTGTGTGTGTCTGCATGTGTGCAGGACAAGGGTGTGTCTATTTTTGGTGTGTTGATGTGTGTATGTGTGTTGTCTATGGGTGTTGAGTGTTGTGTATTGGTGTTATGTATGTTGTGAGTGTTGTCTATGTGTGTTGTGGGTGTTGTCTATGAGTGTTATGGATGTTGTGGGTGTTGTCTATGGATGTTGTGGGTGTTGTCTATGGATGTTGTGGGTGTTGTCTATGGATGTTGTGGGTGTTGTCTATGGATGTTGTGGGTGTTGTCTATGGATGTTGTGGGTGTTGTCTATGGATGTTGTGGGTGTTGTCTATGTGTGTTGTGGGTGTTGTCTATGAGTGTTATGGATGTTGTGGGTGTTGTCTATGTGTGTTGTGGGTGTTGTCTATGAGTGTTATGGATGTGGTGGGTGTTGTCTATGTGTGTTGTGGGTGTTGTCTATGTGTGTTATGGATGTTGTGGGTGTTGTCTATGTGTGTTATGGATGTTGTGGGTGTTGTCTATGGTGCTTTTGGTGTTGTCTATGGATGTTGTGGGTGTTGTCTATGGGTGTTGTAGATTGTTGTCTATGGGTGTTGTGGGTGTTGTCTATGGATGTTGTGGGTGTTGTCTATGGGTGTTATTGGGTGTTGTCTATCTGTGTTGTGGGTGTTGTCTATAGGTGTTATGGATGTTGTGGGTGTTGTCTATGGGTGTTGTGGGTGTTGTCTATGGGTGTTGTGGGTGTTGTCTATGGATGTTGTAGGTGTTGTCTATGGATGTTGTGGGTGTTGTCTATGGGTGTTGTGGGTGTTGTCTATGGGTGTTGTGGGTGTTGTCTATGGGTGTTGTGGGTGTTGTCTATGGATGTTGTGGGTGTTGTCTATGGATGTTGTGGGTGTTGTCTATGTGTGTTGTGGGTGTTGTCTATGAGTGTTATGGATGTTGTGGGTGTTGTCTATGGATGTTGTGGGTGTTGTCTATGGATGTTGTGGGTGTTGTCTATGGGTGTTGTGGGTGTTGTCTATGGGTGTTGTGGGTGTTGTCTATGGATGTTGTGGGTGTTGTCTATGGATGTTGTGGGTGTTGTCTATGGGTGTTGTGGGTGTTGTCTATGGATGTTGTGGGTGTTGTCATGGGTGTTGTGGGTGTTGTCTATGGGTGTTGTGGGTGTTGTCTATGGATGTTGTGGGTGTTGTCTATGTGTGTTGTGGGTGTTGTCTATGAGTGTTATGGATGTTGTGGGTGTTGTCTATGGATGTTGTGGGTGTTGTCTATGGATGTTGTGGGTGTTGTCTATGGGTGTTGT
>NC_060186.1:73059547-73064547 GCF_021184085.1 Oncorhynchus gorbuscha | reverse complement strand
CTCTATTAGTAGCTCTCTACCACCCTCCCTCTCTCTCTATCAGTAGCTCTCTACCACCCTCCTCCCTCTCTATCAGTAGCTCTCTACCACCCTCCTCTCTCTCTATCAGTAGCTCTCTACCACCCTCCCTCTCTCTCTCTATCAGTAGCTCTCTACCACCTCCCTCTCTCTCTCTCTATCAGTAGCTCTCTTCACCACCCTCCCTCCTCTCTATTAGTAGCTCACCACCTCCTCTCTATCAGTAGCCTCTACCACCCTCCTCTCTCTCTATCAGTAGCTCTCACCACCCTCCCTCTCCCTCTCTCTTTATCTGTAGCTCTCTACCACCCTCCCTCTCTCTCTCTATCAGTAGCTCTACCACCCTCTCTCTCTCTCTTTATCTGCATGCCTCTCACCACCCTCTCTCTATCAGTAGCTCTCTACCACCCTCCCTCTTTATCTGTAGCTCTCTACCACCTCCCTCTCCTCTTTATCTGTACTCTCTACCACCCTCCCTCTCTCTCTATCAGTAGCTCTCACCACCCTCCTCTCTCTTTATCAGTAGCTCTCTACCACCCTCCCTCTCTCTATCAGTAGCTCTCTACCACCCTCCCTCCTCTTTATCAGAAGCTCTCTACCACCTCCCTCCCCTCTCTCTATCAGTAGCTCTCTACCACCCTCCATCTCTCTCTTTATCAGTAGCTCTCTACCACCCTCCCTCTCTCTCTCTATCAGTAGCTCTCTACCACCCTCCCTCTCTCTCTATCAGTAGCTCTCTACCACCCTCCCTCTCTCTCTTTATCAGTAGCTCTCTACCACCCTCCTCCCTCTCTCTCTATCAGTAGCTCTCTACCCACCCTCCTCTCTCTTTATCAGTAGCTCTCTACACCACCCTCCCTCTCTCTCTTTATCAGTAGCTCTCTACCACCCTCCCTCTCTCTCTTTATCAGTAGCTCTCTACCACCTCCCCTCCTCTATCAGTAGCTCTCTACCACCCTCCATCTCTCTCTTTATCAGTAGCTCTCTACCACCCTCCCTCCCTCTCTCTATCAGTAGCTCTCTACCACCCTCCCTCCCCTCTCTCTCTATCAGTAGCTCTCTACCACCCTCCCTCTCTCTCTTTATCAGTAGCTCTCTACCACCCTCCCTCCCCTCTCTCTCTATCAGTAGCTCTCTACCACCCTCCCTCTCTCTCTTTATCAGTAGCTCTCTACCTCCCTCTCTCTCTTTATCAGTAGCTCTCTACCACCCTCCCTCTCTCTCTTTATCTGTAGCTCTCTACCACCCTCCCTCTCTCTCTTTATCTGTAGCTCTCTACCACACTCCCTCCCTCTTTATCAGTAGCTCTCTACCACCCTCCCTCCCTCTCTATCAGTAGCTCTCTACCACCCTCCCTCTCTCTCTCTATCAGTAGCTCTCTACCACCCTCCCTCCCTCTCTCTCTTTATCTGTAGCTCTCTACCACCCTCCCTCTCTCTCTATCAGTAGCTCTCTACCACCCTCCCTCTCTCTCTATCAGTAGCTCTCTACCACCCTCCCTCCCTCTCTCTCTTTATCTGTAGCTCTCTACCACCCTCCCTCTCTCTCTCTATCAGTAGCTCTCTACCACACTCCCTCCCTCTCTCTCTTTATCTGTAGCTCTCTACCACCCTCCCTCTCTCTCTATCAGTAGCTCTCTACCACCCTCCCTCTCTCTCTATCAGTAGCTCTCTACCACCCTCCCTCTCTCTCTATCAGTAGCTCTCTACCACCCTCCCTCTCTCTCTATCAGTAGCTCTCTACCACCCTCCCTCTCTCTCTATCTGTAGCTCTCTACCACACTCCCTCTCTCTCTATCAGTAGCTCTCTACCACCCTCCCTCTCTCTCTATCAGTAGCTCTCTACCACCCTCCCCCCCTCTCTCTCTTTATCTGTAGCTCTCTACCACCCTCCATCTCTCTCTATCAGTAGCTCTCTCTCTCTCTCTCTCTCTCGATGTGTGTACGTCTCATTCTGTTTCTCCTGTGGAGTAATACTAAGAGCTATCAGTTGGAGGTTCCCAGGGTTAACAACCCAGACTGCTGCACTTCTCTCCCTGGGAAGAAAAGAAAAGGATGAGAAAATAGAAACAGGATTCACAGAGAGAAAAGGCTTTAGTCTCTAGGTAAGACAGAATTCACAATACTGACAGAGATTGTGATAGCAGTGAGAGCAGAGAAGGCAAGCCAGTCTGCACTGCTGAGCAGTGAACACAGGGTGGTAAGAGTCGAGAGGAGAGCTGACAGTGTGTGTGGGGCTCTCCCTCTCTCGCTCTCTCTCTCTCTCTCTCTCTCTCTCTCTCTCTCTCTCTCGCTCTCGTATTGCCACGTCTGTGGCTTTGTATCTGTGGCTTGCTAGAGCAGAGGAGAAGTGCAGAGTGAAGCGCAGCGCGTAGTAGCCAGTGGTGCAGGTCGTTCCCGTCTCATCACGCTCTCTCAGCACCTAGGTGACAGGGGGTGTTGGGGATACACTCCAGGTGACGACGACACACACACACACACTCTCCCGCGCTCGCTAACTGCACACACACACTCTCCTACGCTTGCTAACTGCACACACACTCGCAGCATGGGCATAAAAGAACTAAAAATATGGATTGAGTTACTAACTGAATAACTAGGAGCTGCTGTGAGCTACAGGGGGTCCATTTATACCAGGAGGAAGGAGTCGAGGAAAGGAGACAAGGAAAAGAGACAAAGAAGGAAAACTGAGCAACGCTTTGTTTGGATTTTTCACTGGGGTGATTTCGTGTTATTTTAGTTTTGTTTCCATGGGGTCTTCACAACCCAGAGATCTCTGCCTACTATTCTCTATAGACCACCGGGTGTTGTGTTGGGAGGTTTTCTGACCATGATGCGGCCTGTTGGAAAGCTCCAGGGCTGGGGCTGTAGCTGGGGTTCTTACCCCTGGATGAGTGCCCTGGTCCTGGCTGTGGGGTGGGTGGTGGTGGGGTCTGCCTGGGGCTCCTCTTTTGCTGACCTCCAGGTCCTGCTCGGCCACCCCTGGCCCAGAGGCACCACTGCCCCTCGCCCCCTCTCCCCAGCCACCCTGGGCCTGACCCCCACCACACACCCAGGGACCAGGCACCACCCTACTAATACTGCCCCTGCCTCCATCTACCACTTCCCTGGCCATGCCTCGCTGAGGTGGACAGGTGAGTCCCATCTCTCTATCTATCCCTCACATCCCTCTATCCTTCCATCCGACTGAGCAGAAGAGAGCGGAATCGTTTTTTAATATCTGTGGCGATCCCTCTCTCTTTCCTCTCTCACCCTTCCTCTCGATCCCTCTGTCCCTCTCTCTTTCCTCTCTCCCCCTTCCTCTCGATCCCTCTGTCCCTCTCTCTTTCCTCTCTCCCCCTTCCTCTCGATCCCTCTGTCCCTCTCTCTTTCCTCTCTCCCCCTTCCTCTCGATCCCTCTGTCCCTCTCTTTTTCTCCGGTCCGGCAGAAAGCTTTCTCTAGAGACTGTGATGATCCCTCTCTCTTTCCTCTCTCCCCCTTCCTCTCGATCCCTCTGTCCCTCTCTCTTTCCTCTCTCCCTCTTCCTCTCGATCCCTCTGTCCCTCTCTTTTTCTCCGGTCCGGCAGAAAGCTTTCTCTAGAGACTGTGATGATCCCTCTCTCTTTCCTCTCTCCCCCTTCCTCTCGATCCCTCTGTCCCTCTCTCTTTCCTCTCTCCCCCTTCCTCTCGATCCCTCTGTCCCTCTCTTTTTCTCCGGTCCGGCAGAAAGCTTTCTCTAGAGACTGTGATGATCCCTCTCTCTTTCCTCTCTCCCCCTTCCTCTCGATCCCTCTGTCCCTCTCTCTCTCCTCTCTCCCCCTTCCTCTGGATCTCTCATTCCCATGACAGATTAAACAGTGGTAATGAGAGATAAGTGTCAGACAGCGGAGTGGCGTTGTTGTGATACAGTCGTCAGGATAATTAGCTATGATTTTACTGAGAGAGAATGACTGACTGATGAGTGAAACAAATAGCCTTGCCCAATTTGCATATACGTAGGGGGGAATAGATGTTATTTATATCTGTGGTTTAGCTCTGTCTGTGGGAGGAAATGTGAGGAGGATTGAATGATCTTTAGTTTCACGGCAGTCTTCCTGTTCTCTTTTCTATTGTTATGTGCTTGGAGAGTGCTAAAGCCTGCCATGGGGATGGACTCCCTTTAAGGAGGTCAGAGACCTTTTCCTCCTGCGATGACAGAGCCGATGGGGCTGAAAGGCAGGGAGTGTGTGTGTCCCTCTAAGTGTGTGTGTGTGTGTGTGTGTGTGTGTGTGTGTGTGTGTGTGTGTGTGTGTGTGTGTGTGTGTGTGTGTGTGTGTGTGTGTGTGTGTGTGTGTGTGTGTGTGTGTGTGTGTGTGTGGTGTGTCCCTCTCAGTGTGTGTGTGTGTACTATATGCCTGAAACATTGTCCTCAACTTTCTCTCTCTCTCTCTCTCTCTCTCTCTCTCTCTCTCTCTCTCTCTCTCTCTCTCTCTCTCTCTCTCTCTCTCTCTCTCTCTCTCTCTCTCTCTCTCTCTCTCCCTCTCTCTCTCTGCTTCTCTCTCTCTGCTTCTCTCTCTCTCTCTCTCTCTCTCTCTCTCTCTCTCTCTCGCTCTCTCTCTCTCTCTCTCTCTCTCTCTCTCTCTCTCTCTCTCTCTCTCTCTCTCTCTCTCTCTCTCTCTCTCTCTCTCTCTCTCTCTCTCTAGTCTGGTGTGATGTTACCAGGTAGATAATGAGAAACTAGTCTGGTGATGTTACTAGGTAGATAAGGAGAAACTGGTCTGGTGTGGTGTGTTGTTACCAGGTAGATAAGGAGAAACTAGTCTGGTGATGTTACCAGGTAGATAAGGAGATACTAGTCTGGTGTGGTGTGTTGTTACCAGGTAGATAAGGAGAAACTAGTCTAGTGATGTTACTAGGTAGATAAGGAGAAACTAGTCTGGTGTGGTGTGTTGTTACCAGGTAGATAAGGAGAAACTAGTCTGGTGATGTTACCAGGTAGATAAGGAGGTACTAGTCTGGTGTGG
>NC_060186.1:73054687-73059447 GCF_021184085.1 Oncorhynchus gorbuscha | reverse complement strand
TCTGTCTGTTTGCTAGATCCTATCCCCTGCAAGGCTACATGGAACGTATGGCTATCTGTCTGTTTGCTAGATCCTATCCCCTGCAAGGCTACATGGAACTTATGGCTATCTGTCTGTTTGCTAGATCCTATCCCCTGCAAAGCTACACGGAACGTATGGCTATCTGTCTGTTTGCTAGATCCTATCCCCTGCAAGGCTACACGGAACTTATGGCTATCTGTCTGTTTGCTAGATCCTATCCCATGCAAGGCTACATGGAACTTATGGCTATCTGTCTGTTTGCTAGATCCTATCCCATGCAAGGCTACACGGAACTTATGGCTATCTGTCTGTTTGCTAGATCCTATCCCATGCAAGGCTACATGGAACTTATGGCTATCTGTCTGTTTGCTAGATCCTATCCCATGCAAGGCTACACGGAACTTATGGCTATCTGTCTGTTTGCTAGATCCTATCCCCTGCAAGGCTACATGGAACTTATGGCTATCTGTCTGTTTGCTAGATCCTATCCCCTGCAAGGCTACATGGAACTTATGGCTATCTGTCTGTTTGCTAGATCCTATCCCTGCAAGGCTTTTATTTTAATTTAACGGTGTAATCAAATGCCTCTAACAATGAAGGCTTTGAATGCATGTTAGCAAGGGCATCTATGTTCTTATTGTAGTGCTTTATTCACCTAGGCAATACTTGTGTTCTCCTTGTTTCATCGACTTTGTAAGTGTAAACTGTGTCTTCAGAAGAGTGTATTTGGTGATAAAATTCTTCACAAAGCCTGTGGAAAGTAGGTTAGTGATATGCATATTTTAATTAAACGATTCGTAATATACTTTTCTTATCAGCAAAGCTTAACTATTAAGATAAAACCAAAATAGACTATCCATCATTTTACAGCCTTGTTCAAATTCTCTTCTACCCAGAACAGAATGGGAGAACACAGGGAATGTGTGTCAATAACAAATACACTCAGACACGAGTCATGTACAAATTCACCCTTGAAAAATATGTTTATGCTTGAGTAACCTCCACATTGCTTGTAAATTCCATATTTTCGATTCCTCCGTCTCTCCCTGCTAGAGGAATGCGCTATAGTTACAATAGCACTTCACCGTGGCAGGGTTTGGAATGCTGAATTTCTCTCTGCATTTCATCCTGTCAGACAGAGATTGGGGTTTGCGCTCTCTCTGCCTCCCACTCAGCACCCAGCTAAGGTAGCTAATGGGTTCGGGGCTCGCCCTGATGCGCTGGCAGCATATTGAGTTGGGAGTTCCACTGGTCCCCAAGCAAACAGACATGCTAGCAGGGCGGCCGAGAGGGTCGGGAACATGATATAATTTGAGTGGGCCCTAGCAGCACATAGCCATCAGCCTTAGCACCGCTAGATACAGCACATCTACCTCTACAACAGATGAACACAGTGTATTGGTAATGATGATACACTCACAAGAGGACCTTCAGACAGGGACATACAGTCAGAAGTTTACATACACTTACGTTGGAGTCATTAAACTAGTTTTTCAACCACTCCACACGTCTTGTTAAGAAAACTATAGCTTTGGCAAGTCAGTTAGATATCTACTTTGTGCACGACACAAAGTAATTTATTTAAAAAAAATACAGACAGATTATTTAATTTAGTACTTTACTGTATCACAATTCTAGTGGGTCAGAAGCTACACACACTAAGTTCACTGTGCCTTTAAACAGCTTCGAAAATGAATGAATGAAATTATGTCATAGCTTTAGAAGCTTCTGATAGGCTAATCGACATATTTTGAGTCAATTGAGGTGTACCTGTGGATGTATTTCAGACCTACCTTCAAACTCAGTGCCTCTTTGCTTGACATCATGGGAAAAATCAAAAGAAATCAGCCAAGATCTCAGAATTATTTTTGTAGAGATCCACAAGTTTGGTTCATCCTGGGAACAGATGCCTGAAGTTACCAAATTAATCTGTACAACCAATAGTACGCAAGTATAAACACCATGGGACCACGCAGCTGTCATACCGCCAGAAGGATACGCGTTCATCTGTACAACCAATAGTACGCAAGTATAAACACCATGGGACCATGCAGCTGTCATACCGCTCAGGAAGGATACGCGTTCATCTGTACAAACAATAATACGCAAGTATAAACACCATGGGACCATGCAGCCGTCATACTGCTCAGGAAGGAGACGCGTTCATCTGTACAAACAATAGTACGCAATTATAAACACCATGGGACCACACAGCTGTCATACCACTCAGGAAGGAGAAGCTGGATGACCTTTAGGCTGTAGACCATTCTCCATACACACGGGAAACTGTTGAGCTGGATGACCTTTAGGCGGTAGACCATTCTCCATACACATGGGAAACTGTTGAGCTGGATGACCTTTAGGCGGTAGACCATTCTCCATACACACAGGAAACTGTTGAGCTGGATGACCTTTAGGCTGTAGACCATTCTCCATACACACGGGAAACTGTTGAGCTGGATGACCTTTAGGCGGTAGACCATTCTCCATACACATGGGAAACTGTTGAGCTGGATGACCTTTAGGCGGTAGACCATTCTCCATACACACAGGAAACTGTTGAGCTGGATGACCTTTAGGCGGTAGACCATTCTCCATACACATGGGAAACTGTTGTGCTGGATGACCTTTAGGCTGTAGACCATTCTCCATACACACGGGAAACTGTTGAGCTGGATAACCTTTAGGCTGTAGACCATTCTCCATACACACAGGAAACTGTTGTGCTGGATGACCTTTAGGCGGTAGACCATTCTCCATACACACAGGAAACTGTTGAGCTGGATGACCTTTAGGCGGTAGACCATTCTCCATACACACAGGAAACTGTTGTGCGGGATGACCTTAGGCTGTAGACCATTCTCCATACACACAGGAAACTGTTGTGCTGGATGACCTTTAGGCTGTAGACCATTCTCCATACACACAGGAAACTGTTGAGCTGGATGTCCTTTAGGCTGTAGACCATTCTCCATACACACAGGAAACTGTTGTGCTGGATGTCCTTTAGGCTGTAGACCATTCTCCATACACACAGGAAACTGTTGAGCTGGATGTCCTTTAGGCTGTAGACCATTTTTTACTTTTTATTTTTATTTATTTCACCTTTATTTAACCAGGTAGGCTAGTTGAGAACAAGTTCTCATTTGCAACTGCGACCTGGCCAAAATAAAGCATAGCAGTGTGAACAGACAACACAGAGTTACACATGGAGTAAACAATTAACAAGTCAATAACACAGTAGAAAAAAATGGGCAGTCTATATACAATGTGTGCAAAAGGCATGAGGAGGTAGGCGAATAATACAATTTTGCAGATTAACACTGGAGTGATAAATGATCAGATGATCATGTACAGGTAGAGATATTGGTGTGCAAAAGAGCAGAAAAGTAAATAAATAAAAAACAGTATAAAAACAGTATGGGGATGAGGTAGGTGAAAATGGGTGGGCTATTTACCAATAGACTATGTACAGCTGCAGCGATCGGTTAGCTGCTCCTCGGATAGCTGATGTTTGAAGTTGGTGAGGGAGATAAAAGTCTCCAACTTCAGCGATTTGCAGTTCGTTCCAGTCACAGGCAGCTGAGTACTGGGAACGTAAAGGCGGCCAAATGAGGTGTTGGCTTTTAGGGATGATCAGTGAGATACACCTGCTGGAGCGCGTGCTACGGATGGGTGTTGCCATCGTGACCAGTGAACTGAGATAAGGTGGAGCTTACCTAGCATGGACTTGTAGATGACCTGAGCCAGTGGGTCTGGCGACGAATATGTAGTGAGGGCCAGCCGACTAGAGCATACAAGTCGCAGTGGTGGGTGGTATAAGGTGCTTTAGGTGACAAAACGGATGGCACTGATAGACTGCATCCAGTTTGCTGAATAGAGTGTTGAAGCCATTTTGTAGATGACATCGCCGAAGTCGAGGATCGGTAGGATAGTCAGTTTTACTAGGGTAAGCTTGTCGGCGTGAGTGAAGGAGGCAGCTTTGTTGCGGAATAGAAAGCCGACTCTTGATTTGATTTTCGATTGGAGATGTTTGATGTGAGTCTGGAAGGAGAGTTTGCAGGCCCAGCTAAGACACCTAGGTACTTATAGGTGTCCACATATTCAAGGTCGGAACCATCCAGGGTGGTGATGCTAGTCGGGCATGCGGGTGCAGGCAGCGATCAAGGTTGAAAAAGCATGCATTTGGTTTTACTGTGTTTAAGAGCAGTTGGAGGCCACGGAAGGAGTGCTGTATGGCATTGAAGCTCATTTGGAGGTTAGATAGCACAGTGTCCAATGACGTTGAAAGTATATAGAATGGTGTTGTTCATGAGAGGTGGATTCAGGGAATCGCCCGCTGCAAGAGCAACATCATTGATATATACAGAGAAAAGAGTCGGCCCGAGACTGAAACCCTGTACCCCATAGAGACTGCCAGAGGACCGGACAGCATGCCCTCCGATTTGGCCACACTGAACTCTGTCTGCAAAGTAATTGGTGAACCAGGCAAGGTAGTCATCTGAAAAACCGAGGCTATTGAGTCTGCCGATAAGAATATGGTGATTGACAGAGTCGAAAGCCTTGGCGAGGTCGATGAAGACGGCTGCACAGTACTGTCTTTTATCGATGGCGGTTATGATATCATTTAGTACCTTGAGTGTAGCTGAGGTGCACCCGTGACCGGCTCGGAAACCAGATTGCACAGCGGAGAAGGTATGGTGGGATTCGAGATGGTCAGTGACCTGTGTGTTGACTTG
>NC_060186.1:73003739-73054587 GCF_021184085.1 Oncorhynchus gorbuscha | reverse complement strand
TGGAGAGCATCCAAATAACCTGTAATTCATTCTGTTTTACTGGCCACTTACTGTGGATAGATCATTCATATGGATCCACTGGGCCTGTGGGACACTGGAGATGTAAACAGTATATTCAGGATTCATCAGTCTGAAGTGAAGCACTGTTGAGCATGTGAAGGAGATTGACTATTATGTTTTATTCTTCATTCCAGTGTGTTGTACTAGATCTGTTCATTTAATTCCAATGTGTTGTACTAGATCTGTTCATTTAATTCCAATGTGTTGTACTAGATCTGTTCATTTAATTCCAATGTGTTGTACTAGATCTGTTCATTTAATTCCAATGTGTTGTACTAGATCTGTTCATTTAATTCCAGTGTGTTGTACTATATTTGTTCATTTAATTCCAATGTGTTGTACTAGATCTGTTCATTTAATTCCAATGTGTTGTACTAGATCTGTTCATTTAATTCCAATGTGTTGTACTATATCTGTTCATTTAATTCCAGTGTGTTGTACTAGATCTGTTCATTTAATTCCAGTGTGTTGGAATCATAAAACACAGGACGAGATGTTAAAAACTGTCCATTGTGCCAATAGATGGTATGCACTCACATTTAATTCCAGTGTGTTGCACTAGATCTGATCATTTATTTCCAATGTGTTTTACTAGATCTAATAATTTAATTCCAGTGTGTTGTACTGCAGGGTACGTGGTACAGTCTTAAGAAGACACATATAAGGCGTAATTGCTGTAATCATATCATGTCAAGACATTGTTATTGAGGTTGATCCTCATAAACTGATCATGTGTGCATCAAGGCAGTGCCTGAGGCTTATATGATGTGTGTGCAGACAGACACCGTTGGCCATTGTGCGTTTCTGTATCTGCTCGTGTGTGTCACCACCCAGGCTAGCCCTGCAGATCCAACCAGTCATGGGGAAACGCTGATCAGGATGTATCTGGGTTAGGATGTGAGTCACTCCTCTCCTCTCCTCTCCTCTCCTCTCCTCTCCTCTCCTCTCCTCTCCTCTCCTCTCCTCTCTCCTCTCCTCTCCTCTCCTCTCCTCTCCTCTCCTCTCCTCTCCTCTCCTCTCTCTTCCTCTGTTCTCCTCTCCTCACCTCTGTTCTCCTCTCCTCTCCTCACCTCTGTTCTCCTCTCCTCTGTTCTCCTCCTCTCCTCTCCTCTCCTCTCCTCTCCTCTCCTCTCCTCTCCTCTCCTCTCCTCTCCTCTCCTCTCCTCTCCTCTCCTCTCCTCTCCTCTCCTCTCCTCTCCTCTCCTCTCCTCTCCTCTCCTCTCCTCTCCTCTCCCTCCTCTCTCCTCTCCTCTCCTCTCCTCTCCTCTCCTCTACTCTACTCTACTCTACTCTCTACTCTCCTCTCCTCTAAAAAATCTTCAAGCTCTGTCAAGTTGGTTATTGATCATTGCTATCCAGCCATTTTCAAGTCGTGACATAGATTTTCAAGACAATTTTAGTCAAAACTGTAATTTGGCTACTTGGGAACTTTCAAAGTCATCTCAGTAAACAACTCCAGTGTATATTTCGTCTTGTGTTTTAGGTTATTGTCATGATAAAAGGTGAATTTATCTCCCAGTGTCTGTTGGAAAGCAGACAGAACCAGGTTCCTCAATGTGTAACGTAGACGCTGGGAGTTGAGAAGCAGGTGTTAAGTTTAATATAACAAGGCACATGAAATGATACAACGTAGGAGTAGCGTCTAGACATGAACAAACAGAAACACTACTGCCTGGGGAAGGAATCTAACAGAGTGCCAGACAGGGGTGGAAAAAGTACTCAATTGTCATTTTTGAGTAAAAGTAAAGATACATTAATAGAAAATTACTCAAGTAAAAGTTAGTCACCCAATAAAATACTACTTGAGTAAAAGTCCAAAAGTATTTGGTTGTAATATACTTAAGTATCAAAAGTAAATGCAATTGCTAAAATGTACTATTCCCCCCCCCAATTTCATGGTATCCAATTTTTTAGTAGCTACTATCTTGTCTCATCGCTACAACTCCAGTATGGGCTCGGGAGAGACGAAGGTTGAAAGTCTTTTTTAAAATTCTGATCATTTGATTTCCGCTAGGGAGCGGACATTGACTCTACTCAAGTTAAACATTATCCTTATGTACAGAGTGAGTCCAGCAACGTATAATGTCACTTGTTAATAAGCACATTTCTACTCATTTAAGCTTCCCATAACAAAGGGTTGTTGAATACTAATTGACTCAAGACATTTCAGCGTTTCATTTTTTATACATTTGTAAACATTTACAAATATTTAATTCCAATGTGACATTATGTGGTATTGTGACACAACATCTCAATGCTGGAAGCGGGGCCTGAGTGAAAAGGTTCGGGAGCCCCTGATCTAGGACACATCTCTCTCTCTCTCCCTGAATCAGGATGGAACTGATGTGAGCTTATCATTACCTTCTGGGGGCAGTGATATCCTCTATCCCCTACCCCCACAGAAAACTATACCTCAGCTGCCTGCAGCCCAGACCTGCTGGGTTCAAATAGTCATTGTCTTATTGTCCAAGACTTTGAGCATTTTATTGAGACTGCATGGAGTGATATGCTTCAACAATTGGGGCTTCCATTGATTCCATTGCAGGCTTTTCCTGGCGTTGCAAGTGTAACGTCCTACCAACTAAGTCACACGGGACTTCAACAAATGACTGAAAAACGTTCGTAGCTCAACTAGTGCCTCAACCCGGTCATGCAATGCAGCACTGTCAAACTGGTGGATGTGTCTTTGCCTATTTGAATGAGTAAGTATCCTACAGTGTAATGGTCCTGCTGACCTTACAGCTCAGAGTAGAAATGCTATTAGCTTCGGGAACACAAAGCTATGGTGTGCTGAGATACAGAGAAGACACTAACAATGGAAACCAATTGTGTACCTAGTGCAATTTCTTGATGTTTCAAGAATTATTTTCCACATTTAAACCAGTGGTATCTGGTCAGAGACAGAGACAGAGACAGAGACAGAGACAGAGACAGAGACAGAGACAGAGACAGAGACAGAGACAGAGACAGAGACAGAGACAGAGACAGAGACAGAGAGAGAGAGAGAGATTTAGTTGTGTGGTTGTGTAATAAGAAGCAAAATTATGATGGACAGGATGTGAGCTAAAACGGTGACTGCTCAGATATGTTTCTCTTTTAGGAGGTTTCTGAATCTATCGCTGTCCCCTGCTCAGATATGTTTCTCTTTTAGGAGGTTTCTGAATCTATCGCTGTCCCCTGCTCAGATATGTTTCTCTTTCAGGAGGTTTCTGAATCTATCACTGTCCCCTGCTCAGATATGTTTCTCTTTTAGGAGGTTTCTGAATCTATCGCTGTCCCCTGCTCAGATATGTTTCTCTTTTAGGAGGTTTCTGAATCTATCGCTGTCCCCTGCTCAGATATGTTTCTCTTTTAGGAGGTTTCTGAATCTATCGCTGTCCCCTGCTCAGATATGTTTCTCTTTTAGGAGGTTTCTGAATCTATCGCTGTCCCCTGCTCAGATATGTTTCTCTTTTAGGAGGTTTCTGAATCTATCGCTGTCCCCTGCTCAGATATGTTTCTCTTTTAGGAGGTTTCTGAATCTATCGCTGTCCCCTGCTCAGATATGTTTCTCTTTTAGGAGGTTTCTGAATCTATCGCTGTCCCCTGCTCAGATATGTTTCTCTTTTAGGAGGTTTCTGAATCTATCGCTGTCCCCTGCTCAGATATGTTTCTCTTTTAGGAGGTTTCTGAATCTATCGCTGTCCCCTGCTCAGATATGTTTCTCTTTTAGGAGGTTTCTGAATCTATCGCTGTCCCCTGCTCAGATATGTTTCTCTTATAGGAGGTTTCTGAATCTATCGCTGTCCCCTGCTCAGATATGTTTCTCTTTTAGGAGGTGTCTGAATCTATCGCTGTCCCCTGCTCAGATATGTTTCTCTTATAGGAGGTTTCTGAATCTATCGCTGTCCCCTGCTCAGATATATTTCTCTTATAGGAGGTTTCTGAATCTATCACTGTCCCCTGCTCAGATATGTTTCTCTTTTAGGAGGTTTCTGAATCTATCGCTGTCCCCTGCTCAGATATGTTTCTCTTATAGGAGGTTTCTGAAACTATCGCTGTCCCCTGCTCAGATATGTTTCTCTTTTAGGAGGTTTCTGAATCTATCGCTGTCCCCTGCTCAGATATGTTTCTCTTTTAGGAGGTTTCTGAATCTATCACTGTCCCCTGCTCAGATATGTTTCTCTTTTAGGAGGTTTCTGAATCTATCGCTGTCCCCTGCTCAGATATGTTTCTCTTTTAGGAGGTTTCTGAATCTATCGCTGTCCCCTGCTCAGATATGTTTCTCTTTTAGGAGGTTTCTGAATCTATCGCTGTCCCCTGCTCAGATATGTTTCTCTTTTAGGATGTTTCTGAATCTATCGCTGTACCCTGCTCAGATATGTTTCTCTTATAGGAGGTTTCTGAATCTATCGCTGTCCCCTGCTCAGATATGTTTCTCTTTTAGGGGGTTTCTGAATCTATCGCTGTCCCCTGCTCAGATGTTGCATGCATTAACCAATGGTTGCATCGGCTGTGTCATCGACGGACAGATTGCTGTAACGTGATGTGGTTAGCTGATAGGTAAAGAAACTATCCAGGTGTTGTCCGATCAAGCACCCTTTACCTCTAGCTCTAATGGAGGACTCTGCCTCCTATTCTCTGTGTGTGTGTGTGTGTGTGTGTGTGTGTGTGTGTGTGTGTGTGTGTGTGTGTGTGTGTGTGTGTGTGTGTGTGTGTGTGTGTGTGTGTGTGTGTGTGTGTGTGTGTGTGTGTGTGTGTGTGTGTGTGTGTGTGTGTGTGTGTGTGTGTGTGTGTGTGTGTGTGTGTGTGTGCCAGAGCATGTTTCTATGTGTTTTTCTGTTCCATGTGACTGTTCCGCCCATCGTTTAGCCAGGAGCATTTCACAATCTCCAGTCATGTAGAAAACTCCCGAGCACGGCTGCACCACCCACACACACACACACACACACACGCACACACACACACACAGTTTGACAGAGATACATAAGGACATGGACAGTTACAGTACACCCTGACATTCACAAACAGAGACAACTCATAGAGCTTAACCTCCTGCACCAAAACAAACACAAACTCTTGACCAGCTTCTCCCAGCAGATGGTGATTGGTGAAACGAGTCAAAACAAGCCGATCAGAATATTCCTCACAAGTACACACACACACGCGTGGGAGACTGAGTGGCTGAGTTACATGCTGTGACCACTGGGGCTCTGGGGTACACTGCTATTGGCTGCTCTCTGAATGTGCCTCAACACCACATCTGGATCAAACCCAGTACGGCGCAGACAAATGGTTCACTGATCTGTGGTAAAAGAGAAAGACAAATGGGTCACTGAGAGAGAGAGAGAGAGAGAGAGAGAGAGAGAGAGAGAGAGAGAGAGAGAGAGAGAGAGAGAGAGAGAGAGAGAGAGAGAGAGAGAGAGAGAGAGAGAGAGAGAGAGAGAGAGAGAGAGAGAGAGAGAGAGAGAGAGAGAGAGAGAGAGAGGGAGCCATGCTCATATAGTCTTCAAAGACAGACACTTTTCCCTGCTAACCCCGACAGCACAAGTTGTGCCAACACACACACAGTAGGAAGGAGAAAGCAGTGATCAGTATTTGTGAACTACAAGATGGATTCTGACTGAATTCACACTGAAGGTAATGTTGTTGCCATTTAAGCACTGAAGTCAACCTAATTATTTTATTACACACTATGTGCCATGGTTGAGACGTGTCCATGCTCATACAGTATTATTTCAGTTCACTCTTAGAGAAAAGGGCTCCAAAGTGTTCCCTCGGCTCTGGGTACTACCTGGAACAAAAAGGGTTTTTCAAAGGGTTCTCAAATGGGAACAATCATTTTAGGTTCTAGATAGCACCTTTTTTTTAAATAAAAGTCTTTCCCAAACCCACTGTACTTTAGTATCAAGCAGTCAGAGCACGTCATACTGTATTTATACTCCATTCATTCTCACTGTTTGCTGTGGCTTGTAAGCAGAATTCTGTGCTCCTTCAATGCTGAGGCTTTGAGCTGGCAGCCAGAATGGCATCTTAATGCAGAAGAACATAAAGCTTGTTTTCCAGCCCAGAGCCGTCAGGCACCAAGCCCCTCTGGGGAGATAGCTCTTTCAAACACATTTTGAAACACTCACACACAGGCATGCAAACACACTCGTATGCAAACATATAGATACGCACACACATATAGGCACTCACACTCACACACACACACACTCACACACATACACACACACATACACACACACACACACACACACACACACACACACACACACACACACACACACACACACACACACACACACACACACACACACACACACACACACACACACACACACACACACACACACACACACACACACACACACACACACACACACACACACACACACACACGCACGCAGCTATAAAGGATGCAGTTTATTCTCCAATAACATTCAGTTTGTCATGAATATGTCATGTAATGTCTATTTAACTGGGCCCACATGTCCAGTTAGACTGTTGTTAAAGAGATAAGCGCCTATCATGGAATCCTCATAACCCACTACAGCTATAGTCATGGAATCCTCATAACCCACTACAGCTATAGTCATGGAAACCTCATAACCCATTACAGCTATAGTCATGGAATCCTCATAACCCATTACAGCTATAGTCATGGAATCCTCATAACCCACTACAGCTATAGTCATGGAATCCTCATAACCCACTACAGCTACAGTCATGGAATCCTCATAACACACTACAGCTATAGTCCGGAGACACCTGAAACCCCACCTCTTTAAGGAATACCTAGGATAGGTTAAGTAATCCCTCTCACCCCACTATTGTTAAGTGACTGTACTGGAGTCATGTGAATCCTCATTTGTAAGTCGCTCAGCGTCTTAAAGCTTAAATGTAATGTAAATGTCATGGAATCCTCATAACCCACTACAGCTATAGTCATGGAATCCTCATAACCCACTACAGCTATAGTCATGGAATCCTCATAACCCACTATAGCTATAGTCATGGAATCCTCATAACCCATTACAGCTATAGTCATGGAATCCTCATAACCCACTACAGCTATAGTCATGGAATCCTCATAACCCACTATAGCTATAGTCATGGAATCCTCATAACCCATTCAGCTACAGTCATGGAATCCTCATAACCCACTACAGCTACAGTCATGGAATCCTCATAACCCACTACAGCTACAGTCATGGAATCCTCATAACCCACTACAGCTATAGTCATGGAATCCTCATAACCCACTACAGCTATAGTCATGGAATCCTCATAACCCACTACAGCTATAGTCATGGAATCCTCATAACCCACTACAGCTATAGTCATGGAATCCTCATAACCCACTACAGCTATAGTCATGGAATCCTCATAACCCATTCAGTTAAAGTCATGGAATCCTCATAACCCACTACAGCTACAGTCATGGAATCCTTGTAACCCACTACAGCTACAGATCTGAAGTGGATTTTGAGGCCTTATGACCACTCTCAATGCTGGTTAGATGCTAATTTCCATTTATTTCATTGGTAGGACAGAAGATCAGTGCTCATTTCGGCTGAGTTTGCTGATGTCTCTCTGTTAGAAGTGTCTTTATGGACTCTCATGCTTTTGTATCACTTCCATTGCTTCAGTATCAGGAGTTGACTGATTGCTAATTCCTGCAACATAATGTGGTCGTTCAGCCATTTATCAGGAGATGACTGATTCCTGCAGCATATTGTGGCCACTCAGCTATTTATCAGGAGTTGACTGATTCCTACAACATAATGTGGTCGCTCAGCCATTTATCAGGAGTTGACTGATTCCTACAACATAATGTGGTCGCTCAGCCATTTATCAGGAGTTGACTGATTCCTACAACATAATGTGGTCGCTCAGCCATTTATCAGGAGTTGACTGATTCCTACAACATAATGTGGTCGCTCAGCCATTTATCAGGAGTTGACTGATTCCTACAACATAATGTGGTCGCTCAGCCATTTAGCAGGAGTTGACTGATTCCTACAACATAAAGTGGTCGCTCAGCCATTTATCAGGAGTTGATTGATTCCTACAACATAATGTGGTCGCTCAGCCATTTATCAGGAGTTGACTGATTCCTACAACATAATGTGGTCGCTCAGCCATTTATCAGGAGTTGACTGATTCCTACAACATAATGTGGTCGCTCAGCCATTTATCAGGAGTTGACTGATTCCTACAACATAATGTGGTCGCTCAGCCATTTATCAGGAGTTGACTGATTCCTACAACATAATGTGGTCGCTCAGCCATTTATCAGGAGTTGACTGATTCCTACAACATAATGTGGTCGCTCAGCCATTTATCAGGAGTTGACTGATTCCTACAACATAATGTGGTCGCTCAGCCATTTATCAGGAGTTGACTGATTCCTACAACATAATGTGGTCGCTCAGCCATTTATCAGGAGTTGACTGATTCCTACAACATAATGTGGTCGCTCTGCCATTTTGCATTGTTTGTTTTGTTTTCCTTCTTGCTATAATTGTCTGGACAGGTCTATATTTGTCATGCTTAATATTATATTCCGGCTAAGGGCTGTATCCAGGCACTCTGTGTTGCATCGTGCTTAAGAACAGCCCTTAGCCGTGGTATATTGGCCATATACCACAATCCCAAGGTGCCTTATTGCTATTATAAACTGGCTACCAACATAGTTAGAGCAGTAAAAATAAATGTTTTGTCATACTCATAGTATGCGGTGTGATATACCACATACCATCGGGACCGTATTGCTTAAATATATCGTTCTTAAGGTTTCACAGGTCAAACAAATTTCAGCACCACAGAGCTAAAATATTGTAGTGTAGGACACACTGGTAGAATGGTGTGAGTGGGACAGTGACATGGTAGTAGAGGAGTAGTGACTGGTCTACTGGAGGTAAACAGGAAAAGCTCAGTAGAGCAGGAGTCTGGTCTACTGGAGGTAAACAGGAAAAGCTCAGTAGAGCAGGGGTCTGGTCTACTGAAGGTAAACAGGAAAAGCTCAGTAGAGCAGGAGTCTGGTCTACTGGAGGTAAACAGGAAAAGCTCAGTAGAGCAGGAGTCTGGTCTACTGGAGGTAAACAGGAAAAGCTCAGTAGAGCAGGAGTCTGGTCTACTGAAGGTAAACAGGAAAAGCTCAGTAGAGCAGGAGTCTGGTCTACTGGAGGTAAACAGGAAAAGCTCAGTAGAGCAGGAGTCTGGTCTACTGGAGGTAAACAGGAAAAGCTCAGTAGAGCAGGAGTCTGGTCTACTGGGGGTAAACAGGAAAAGCTCAGTAGAGCAGGAGTCTGGTCTACTGGAGGTAAACAGGAAAAGCTCAGTAGAGCAGGAGTCTGGTCTACTGGAGGTAAACAGGAAAAGCTCAGTAGAGCAGGAGTCTGGTCTACTGGGGGTAAACAGGAAAAGCTCAATAGAGCAGGAGTCTGGTCTACTGTGTCACACAGTGGTGTAAGGGCTGTGCCAGGCAGGAAGAGATAGCCCTATTAGTTAATTGTAGCCAGGGGCTGAGAGAGACAGAGATTGAGAGAGAGAGAGAGGTCTCCACAAACATCATCTCTCTTCCTTGTTGCCTTAATCTACCTCCTTCACCCTGTCTGTCCTTCTTATCCTCCCCTTTCCTTCTCTTTTCCCTCTCCTTCCTTCCTTCCTTCCTTCCTTCCTTCCTTCCTTCCTTCCTTCCTTCCTTCCTTCCCCTCCTCTCTCTCTCTCTCTCTCTCTCTCTCTCTCTCTCTCTCTCTCTCTCTCTCTCATGCACTCCTTCCTTCCTCTCTCCTTCCATCCTCCATCTCTCTCTCCTTCCTCCTTCCCTCCTTCCTCCTCTATCTCTCTCTCTCTCTCCTTCCCTCCTCTCTCTCTCTCTCTCTCTCTCTCTCTCTCTCTCTCTCTCTCTCTCTCTCTCTCTCTCTCTCTCTCTCTCTCTCTCTCTCTCTCTCTCTCTCTCTCTCTCTCTCTCTCTCTCATGCACTCCTTCCGTCTCTCTCTCTCTCTCTCTCTCTCTCTCTCTCTCTCTCTCTCTCTCATGCAGTCATTCTTTCTCTCTCTCCTTCCCTCCTTCCCTCCTCTATCTATCTATCTCTCTCTCTCTCTCATGCACTCCTTCCGTCTCTCTCTCCCTTCCTCCTTCCCTCCTTCCCCCTCTATCTCTATCTCTCTCCTTCTCCTCTTCCCTCCTCTCTCTCTCTCTCTCTCTCTCTCTCTCTCTCTCTCTCTCTCTCTCTCTCTCTCTCTCTCTCTCTCTCTCATGCACTGCTTCCGTCTCTCTCTCTCCTTCCCTCCATCTCTCTCTCTCTCTCTCTCTCTCTCTCTCTCTCTCTCTCTCTCTCTCTCTCTCTCTCTCTCTCTCTCTCTCTCTCTCTCATGCACTCCCTCCGTCTCTCTCGCTCTCTCTCTCTCATGCACTCCTTCCTTCATATCTCTCCTTCCCTCCCCTCCCCTCCCCTCTCTCTCTCTCTCTCTCTCTCTCTCTCTCTCTCTCTCTCTCTCTCTCTCTCTCTCTCTCTCTCTCTCTCTCTCTCTCTCTCGCATGCACTCCTTCCTTCTCTCTCTCTCCTTCCCTCCATCTCTCTCTCTTCCCTCTGTCTCAGCTGTAAGCTTACAAACCTCATATTTAATTTCCTTGTCTTCATTCCGTTTCATATCAAAAATAAATTATTGGATTCTTAGATTACTCCCTGAAATATTTCTCTGTCATGACCTGAACAACTGTAATGCCCGTTGAATCTCTGCTCTCCCTAGAGTAGATTGGATGCTTTCAAAGGGCTGACTGGAACTGAATACCAGTAGTATTGAATGGCCACCTTACCAATCTATGTATTTATTTTCAAAGTAGAAAGACAGAATGTACTTCTTTATAGTGGCAATTAATCATCCTTCAGCTTTCTTTTTCTGTTCAAATAAGTCATAAAAACATTGACACACACACATTCAAATTCAATAAAATATGTCATACAAACACAGCCATTTTCTCAAGAACTTTGAGGGGACCTGTTAATAGCTTTAGTTAGTCATTTGACTGGCTGGGTTGGTGATGTTTTAATGATCTTAGTTAGTTATTTGACTGGCTGGGTTGGTGATGTTTTAATGATCTTAGTTAGTTATTTGACTGGCTGGGTTGGTGATGTTTTAATGATCTTAGTTAGTTATTTGACTGGCTGGGTTGGTGATGTTTTAATGATCTTAGTTAGTTATTTGACTGGCTGGGTTGGTGATGTTTTAATGATCTTAGTTAGTCATTTGACCGGCTGGGTTGGTGATGTTTTAATGATCTTAGTTAGTTATTTGACTGGCTGGGTTGGTGATGTTTTAATGATCTTAGTTAGTCATTTGACCGGCTGGGTTGGTGATGTTTTAACGATCTTAGTTAGTCATTTGACCGGCTGGGTTGGTGATGTTTTAATGATCTTAGTTAGTCATTTGACCGGCTGGGTTGGTGATGTTTTAACGATCTTAGTTAGTCATTTGACCGGCTGGGTTGGTGATGTTTTAATGATCTTAGTTAGTCATTTGACTGGCTGGATTGGTCATACTTTAATGATCGTAGTTAGTCATTTGACTGGCTGGGTTGGTCATGCTTTAATGACTTTAGTTAGTCATTTGACTGGCTGGGTTGGTCATACTTTAATGATCGTAGTTAGTCATTTGACTGGCTGGGTCGGTCATGCTTTAATGAATTTAGTTAGTAATTTGCATGTAGAATGGTGCAAATAATAGGCTTTAATAGCTGCAGGGATACACACATAACTTTACATCACTCACTCAGTATACAGACATTACCCACCTTTCTACATAGCCAGCCACTCTTAAGCATATCAGGAATATGTATAACCACCCCAATGCAGTGGTAATAATGGAGAAGATGTAGCTAAAATACCGGGGACAGGGAGCTGGGGGTTGGACGTCGCTCTTCAAAGAGATTTAACATCTCATAAAAGAGGAAAGAGAGTCTAACCTCCCAAGCCCTCCTCTTTCCCTATCCTCCTTCCCAGCTATCTTCCTTTTCTCCTTTCCTCCCTAGCAACCCCTCCTCTTTGGCACAGCTATAAGGTGATAATCTGAAGTCTGAGAGAAGCCATGTAAATTAACCAGTGGCGGTCGGTTCCATTTAGGATAATGGATTACTTTTTTGTTTGTTTTATGAGCAAGGCTTCATTTCTATTCCAGCTTACTGAATCACTGTCATTTGTATTCCATTCACCCAGTTCAATGCCACATCGATAGGTTTATGATACTGTTATTTTCCCTATACCCATCAAGAGGTCGTCCTCCGGAAGTTGTCATAATTACTGTATAAGTCTATGGAAGGGGGTGAGAACCATGAGCCTCTAGGTTTTATATTGAAGTCAATGTACACAGAGGAGGAAGGGAGCTAGCTGTCCTCCGGCTACACCATGGTACAGAGAGAGAGAGAGAGAGAGAGAGAAAGAGAGCACCCTACAGAGTGCTGCTGAGGATACTGTAGACCTTCATAGCAAAACAGTGAGTTTTAATACATTATTTTGTGACATGTGATTATATTTAGCATAGTTTTATCTAAAAATGATAACTTTTTTAATGTTTTACTATTTACATGTTTATGAAATTCACTGAAGAGGATGGTCCTCCCCTGAGGAGCCTCCACTGAAGTTAACCCACCTCTCCTGATTTCTCATGTCTTCTCCTCCTCTCTTCTCTCTGTCATCTGTTTCCATGGAAACCCTCTCGGTGTCAGCGTAATGTCCTATTGATTGATTGTCAAACATCAAATCATAAATGTATGCCCCACTCAGGACAGACATACCGTGCATTCAGAAAATATTCAGACCCTTGACTTCTACAGCATTATTCTAAAATTGATTAAATCGTTTTTTTTTCCTTCATCAATCTACACACAATACCAAATAATGACAAAGCAAAAAACATGTATTTATTAATTTAGCTAATTTATATAAACACACAAAAAACAAATATGACATTTACGTTAGTATTCAGACCCTTTACTCAGTACTTTGTTGAAGCACCTTTGGCAGCAATTACAGCCTCACGTCTTCTTAGGTATGATGCTACAAGCTTGGCACACAAGCTTGGCACTCTACCTCATCACCGAAATCCTGCCACTCTGGATGAGTACACCGGATCTTCGAGTGTCTATTGTTAGCTAACGCATCTGTCCTGAAGCAAGCACTAGGCCTCGAGCTAGGCCCGTATACCAGCTAATTCTAGGACTACAATACCTCCTTTGCCCTAGACCCTTTATTGTCAACATGGAGCACCGCCGATTCCACCACTACTGGACTGCAGACGTGATGTGGTCTCAACAGGCTATTCTGTTTTGATGTCGCAGAAAAACCATCTGCTAGCCCCGGCCCGCTAGCTTTTCTGAACGCTGTGTCCCATGCATGCCTAGTGTAGTAGTGACACCCTGACTCACCGATTGCTGCTCTCTTGACCCTATGATCACTCAACTACACAGCTGATGCCCCCTGGACTGTTTCAATAACAAGGTACCTCATTTTGTTTACCTGTCGGCCCCAGCCTCAAACTCAGGTCCTGTATGAACCTAACTGACCCGCTCTGCCCATTCATCACCTTTTACCTGTCGGCCCCAGCCTCGAACTCAGGTCCTGTATGTACCTAACTGACCCGCTCTGCCCATTCATCTCCATTTACCTGTCGGTCCCAGCCTCTAACTCAGGTCCTGTATGAACCTAACTGACCCGCTCTGCCCATTCATCACCATTTACCTGTCGGCCCCAGCCTCGAACTCAGGTCCTGTATGTACCTAACTGACCCGCTCTGCCCATTCATCTCCATTTACCTGTCGGCCCCAGCCTCTAACTCAGGTCCTGTATGAACCTAACTGACCCGCTCTGCCCATTCATCTCCATTTACCTGTCGGCCCCAGCCTCGAACTCAGGTCCTGTATGAACCTAACTGACCCGCTCTGCCCATTCAACTCCATTTACCTGTCGGCCCCAGCCTCGAACTCAGGTCCTGTATGAACCTAACTGACCCGCTCTGCCCATTCATCGCCATATACCCGTTGTTGTCTTAGCTCTCCTGATCAACACCTGTGATTGTTTTATGTCTCTCTAATGTCAATATGCCTTGTCTTCTGCTGTCTTGGCTAGTTCTTATTGTTATATTTCACTGTAGAGGCCTCAGTCCCGCGCAAGAGGCCAAAGATAGCTCTTTGTCCCATCCCACACACATGCGGAGACCTCACCTGGTGCCTCCAGAGATGAAATCTCTCTCATTGTCACTCAACGCCTAGGTTTACCTCCACTATACACACATCCTACCATACCACTGTCTGTACATTTTTCCCTGAATCCATTCTACCACGCCCAGAAATCTGCTCCTTTTATTCTTTGTCCCCAGCGCACTAGACGACCAGTTCTTATAGCCTTTAGCTGTACTCTTATCCTATTCCTCCTCTGTTCTTCTGGTGATGTACAGGTTAACCCAGGCCCTGTAGCCCCCAGTTCCACTCCTATTCCCCAGACGCTATCATTTGTTGACTTCTGTAACCATAAAAGCCTTGGTCTCATGCATGTTAACGCCTCAATGCTTTAGCACACTCCGCCAACCCTGATGTCCTAGCCGTGTCTGAACCCTAGTTTATGAAAGCCAACAAAAATTCTGAAATGTCCATCCCCAACTACAACATTTTCCGCCAAGATAGAACTGCCAAAGGGGGGGTTTGCATTCTACTTGTCATGTGTCAGTGTGCAGCGGTGAGGACGGAGTCAGGCGCAGGACACAGAACTGAGTAAAATAACGTACTTTACTCTAAAAGAAAGAACCAAAAAATTCCATGCAGGGAAAACACACCATGACACAGCAGTCCAATAACACTCAACAAGGAACAAGCACGCACAAAACATATTGGGAACAAAGAGGGTTAAATAGGGAAAATAATTATAACGTAATGGCAACCAGGTGAGTGCAATCAAGACAAAACAAATAGAAAACGAAACGTAGATCGGTGGCAGCTAGAAAGCCAGTGACGACGACCGCCGAACGCCGCCTGAACAAGGAGAGGCACCAACTTCGGCGGAAGTCGTGACACTACTGCAGAGATAGCCTGCAGAGTTCTATCATGCTATCCAGGTCTTTGCCCAAACACTTCGAGCTTCTACTTTTAAAAATCCACCTTTCCAGAAATAAGTCTCTCACTGTTGCTGCTTGTTATAGACCCCCCCTCAGCCCCCAGCTGTGCCCTGGAGACCATACAGTGCCTTGCGAAAGTATTCGGCCCCCTTGAACTTTGCAAACTTTTGCCATATCTCAGGCATCAAACATAAAGATATAAAACTGTATTTTTTTGAGAAGAATCAACAACAAGTGGGACACAATCATGAAGTGGAACGACATTTATTGGATATTTCAAACTTTTTTAACAAATCAAAAACTGAAAAATTGGGCGTGCAAAATTATTCAGCCCCCCTTAAGTTAATACTTTGTAGCGCCACCTTTTGCTGCGATTACAGCTGTAAGTCGCTTGGGGTATGTCTCTATCAGTTTTGCACATCGAGAGACATTTTTTCCCATTCCTCCTTGCAAAACAGCTCGAGCTCAGTGAGGTTGGATGGAGAGCATTTGTGAACAGCAGTTTTCAGTTCTTTCCACAGATTCTCGATTGGATTCAGGTCTGGACTTTGACTTGGCCATTCTAACACCTGGATATGTTTATTTTTGAACCATTCCATTGTAGATTTTGCTTTATGTTTTGGATCATTGTCTTGTTGGAAGACAAATCTCCGTCCCAGACTCCATCAGGTTTTCTTCCAGAATGGTCCTGTATTTGGCTCCATCCATCTTTCCATCAATTTTAACCATCTCCTGTCCCTGCTGAAGAAAAGCAGGCCCAAACCATGATGCTGCCACCACCATGTTTGACAGTGGGGATGGTGTGTTCAGGATGATGAACCATGTTGCTTTTACGCCAAACATAATGTTTTGCATTGTTGCCAAAAAGTTCCATTTTGGTTTCATCTCACCAGAGCACCTTCTTCCACATGTTTGGTGTGTCTCCCAGGTGGCTTGTGGCAAACTTTAAACGACACTTTTTATGGATATCTTTAAGAAATGGCTTTCTTCTTGCCACTCTTCCATATAAAGGCCAGATTTGTGCAATATACGACTGATTGTTGTCCTATGGACAGAGTCTCCCACCTCAGCTGTAGATCTCTGCAGTTCATCCAGAGTGATCATGGGCCTCTTGGCTGCATCTCTGATCAGTCTTCTCCTTGTATGAGCTGAAAGTTTAGAGGGACGGCCAGGTCTCGATAGATTTGCAGTGGTCTGATACTCCTTCCATTTCAATATTATCGCTTGCACAGTGCTCCTTGGGAAATCTTTTTGTAACCAAATCCGGCTTTAAACTTCTTCACAACAGTATCTCGGACCTGCCTGGTGTGTTCCTTGTTCTTCATGATGCTCTCTGCGGTTTTAACGGATAACATGCCCTCTAAATACACTTCTGCTGTCTTCAACCAGGATCTCAGCGATCACTGCCTCATTGCCTGTGTCCGTAATGTCAAACAGCCACCCCTCCCTCATCACGGTCAAACGCTCCTAAAACACTTCAGCGAGCAGGCCTTTCTAATCAAACTGGCCCGGGTATCCTAGAAGGATATTGACCTCCTTCCGTCAGTAGAGGATGCCTGGTTATTCTTTAAAAGTGCTTTCCTCACCATCTTAAATATGCATACCCATTTTTTTTAAATGTAGAACTAAGAACAGATATAGCCCTTGGTTCACTCCAGACTTGACTGCCCTTGACCAGCACAAAAACATCCTGTGGCGTATTGCATTAGCATAGAATAGCCCCTGCGATCTACAATAATTGAGAATTTCAAGATTTTTTCTATTGCTGGTCATGCTTTCCACTTGGCTACCCCTACCCCGGTCAACAGCTCTGCATCCCCCACAGAAACTTGCCCAAGGCTCCCCCATTTCTCCTTCACCCAAATCCAGATAGCTGATGCTTTGAAAGAGCTGAAAAATCTGGACACCTACAAATCAGCTGGGCTAGACAATCTGGACCCTCTCTTTCTAAAATGATCCAGCGCAATTGTTGCAAACCCTATTACCATCCTGTTCAACCTCTCTTTTGTATCGGCTGAGATCCATAAAGATTGGAAAGCTGCCGCGGTCATCCCCCTCTTCAAAGGGGGAGACACTCTAGACCCAAACTGTTACAGGCCTATATCTATCCTACCCTGCCTTTCTAAAGTATTCGAAAGCCAAGTTAAAAAACAGATCACCTACCATTTTGAATCCCACCGTACCTTCTATGCTATGCAATCTGGTTTCCGAGCTGGTCATGGGTGCACCTGAGCCACGCTCAAGGTCCTAAACGATATCATATCCGCCATCGATAAAATACAATACTGTGCAGCCGTCTTCATCGACCTGGCCAAAGCTTTCAACTCTGTCAATCACTGCATTCTTATGGCCAGACTCAATAGCCTTGGCTTCTCAAATGACTGCTTAGCCTGGTTCACCAACTACTTCTCAGATACAGTTCAGTGTGTCAAATCGGAGGGCCTGTTGTCCGGACCTCTGGCAGTCTCTATGGGGGTGCCACAGGGTTCAATTATAGGGCTGACTCTCTCCTCTGTATATATCAATGATGTCACTCTTGCTGCTGGTGACTCTCTGATCTCTGATCCACCTCGATGCAGACGACACCATTCTGTACACATCTGGCCCTTTGGACACTGTGTTAACTAACCTAGACGAGCTTCAATGCCACACAACACTCCTTCCGTGGCCTCCAACTGCTCTTAAATGCAAGTAAAACTAAATGCTTGCTCCCCAAAGCCAACTTATCCTTTGGCTGCCTTACCTTCCAGTTCTCTGCTGCCAATGACTGGAACAAATTTCAAAAAATCACTGAATCTGGAGTCTTATATCACCCCCACTAACTTTAAGCATCAGCTGTCAGAGCAGCTTACTGATCATTGCACCTGTACACAGCCCATCTGTAAATAGCCAACCCAACTACCTCATCCCCATATGGTTATTTATTTTTTTGCTCCTTTGCACTCCAATATCTCAACTTCCACATTCATCTTCTGCACATCTATCACTCCGGTGTTTAATTGCTAAACTGTAATTATTTTGCAACTTTGGCCTATTTATTGCCTTACCTCCCTAATCTTACTGCATTTGCACACACTGAATATAGATTTTTTTATTGTGTTATTGACTGTACGTTTGTTTATCTCATGTGTAACTCTGTGTTGTTTGTGGCTCACTGCTTTGCTTTATCTTGGCCAGGTCACAGCTGTAAATGAGAACTTGTTCTCAACTGGCCTACCTGGTTAAATTAAGGTGAAAAAAAAAAAAAATAAACACCTGCATTTGGGTTTATCCCATTCTTCTCTGCAGATCCTCTCAAGCTCTGTCAGGTTGGATGGGGAGCGTTGCTGCACAGCTATTTTCAGGTCTCTCCAGAGATGTTCGATCCGGTTCAAGTCCGGGCTCTGGCCTGGCCACTCAGGGACAATCAGAGACTTGTCCCGAAGCCACTCCTGCATTGTCTTGGCTGTGTGCTTAGGGTGGTTGTCCTGTTGGATGGTTAACCTTCGCCCCTGTCTGAGGTCCTGAGCGCTATCTGGAGCAGGTATTCAAGGATCTCTCTGTACTTTGCTCTGTTCATCTTTGCCTCAAACCTGACTAGTCTCCCAGTCCCTGCCACTAAAAAACATCCCCACAGCATGATTCTCCCACCACCATGCTTCACCGTATTGATGGTGACAGGATTCCTCCAGATGTGACGCTTGGCATTCAAGCCAAAGAGTTCAATCTGGGTTTTATCAGACCAGATAATCTTACTCATGGTCTGAGAGTCTTTAGGTGCCTTTTTAGGCAAACTCCAACTAGGCTGTCATGGGCCTTTTACTGAGGAGTGGCTTCTGTCTGGGTACTACCATAAAGGCCTGACTGGTGGAGTGCTGCAGAGGACCTCTGGAGCTCTGTCAGAGTGACCATCAGGTTCTTGGTCACCTCCCTGACCAAGGCCCTTCTCCCACGATTACTCAGTTTGGCCGAGCGGCCGACTCTAGGAAGAGTCTTGGAGGTTCCAAACTTCTTCCATTTAAGAATGCTTGAGGCCACTATGTTCTTAGGAACCTTCAATGCTACAGAAATGTTTTGGTACCCTTCCCCAGATCTGTGCCTCAACACAATCATGTATTGGAGCTCTACGGGCAGTTCCTTCGACCTCATGGCTTGGTTTTTGCTCTGACGTGCACTGTCCAAATCATGTCCAATCAATTTAATTTACCGCTGTTGTAGGTGTAGAAACATTTACCAGTTGCAGTTGTAGAAACATCTCAAGGATTATCAATGGTAACAGGATGCACCAGAGCTCAATTTCCAGTCTCATAACAAAGTGTGTCTATACTTATGTAAATAAGGTTTTCTGTTTCAAAAAATGTATTAGCAAAGATTTCTAAAAATCTGTTTTCGCTTTGTGATTATGGGGAATTGTATGTAGATTGCTTCTTAAATATGTTTTACTTAATTAATCAATTTCAGAATGAGGCTGTAATGTAACAAAATGTGGAAAAAGTCTGACTACTTTCCGAAGACACTTTATGAGTGTGAAGTGTTCTGGATGAATACATAATCCTGGTATTCATTTGGAATAGAGGGAGTGAGACAATGTGTGTGCGCTGGCTATCTGTGTGCTGTAAACGGTTTTTAAAGAGTGTGCGTAGGGCTTATTTGTACTGTATTAAAGAGAAGCAACGTGCAGTTTTCAAAACTGTCACTTTCACTTGATATCTCTACATCAGTCTAGACTAGACAACGGTGTGCTGAGATAACTGTTACTGAAAGATAAGTGCAGTGTGAGAGAAGTTCAATTTGGATTTGTTCAAAATGTATCGATGTTAGATTCACTTTGAATGGTGTTGATTTAACAATAATCATAAATCATGAATGATTTGAAAGGACATAATTCATAAATCAGAGGGTTTATATTGTGTCCTACTTTTCATTGTGTTTGTAGAACTTCAGGTAATATCCTGAATAACTTCCTTCTATCACATTTGGAATAAATCGTTTAGCTTACTACTCTATGTCTCATACACTGTATGACACTTGTGCTTGAGAAACTATATCTGTTTAGTTTGCATCCCCAATTGTCGCTTGTTTTAACTCTAAATATGTGAAATACATCCTACCACCAGTCTAACTAAAGGGACTTATATTTGACAATAAAAAAAACGTTACCTTAGTTGAGTGATAGTCGCTTCCTCTCCACCTCACCGGCACAATTACAGCTCTCCGGCTCAGGAGGAGTTCATTGAGAGTTTGTGAAATGTAATATCGTATTTTTAAATAAAACCCAGGCTACCTCGGAGACTGGACCACCAGAGTGATGGAGTAGTGGATTGAGCAGAGTAGCATCCTCTTTGTTTAACCGGGTCCGGCGTCAGAGGAGAGGACATCAAAACTCACAGACATAACCAACAATTATCTTTTATTAAATACACAATAAGACAGCATGCATGAAATGTCAGGTGACCTGCTTCCTGTACTCTCTGTAACCCAATCAGTGTGCTGCAGTGGCCCGAAGGTGTATGGCACACAGGCTAAGTGTAATAACCTTCTAAAAAGTGACACGACACACACTAATGAGATACATACGGTCCTAGGTTCTACATCCTGGCAAATTGGGCCTAGCCAAAATGAAATGCAATTGTACAAAACATGCACAAATCACTGGGGTATAATAAGCCTATGTATGGTCCAGAGATACACACATGATAATAAGGTCATAACCCCCCCCCCTCTGTGCAGTCTGCAATCCCCATTTTTTCGCGCCCACATAACCCACGCTGTAGTTGAAAAACCATACATTCTATACTGAACAAAAAATGTAGAACTCAACGTGCAACGATTTTACAGAGTTAGAGTTACTGTTCATGTAAGGAAATCAGTCAAATTACGTCCTACGAATTTTACATGACTGGGCAGGGGCGTAGTCATGGGTGGGCCTGGTAAGAAAATGGCCCACCCACTGGAGAGCCAGGTCCAGGTTTTCCACACAAAAGGGCTTTATTACATACAGAAATGCTCCTCAGTTTCATCAGCTGTCCAGGTGAATGGTCTCAGACAATTCCGTAGGTGAAGGAGCCGGATGTGGAGGTCCTGTGTTGGCGTCGTCGGTTGGATGTGCTGCCAAATGATCTAAAATGACATTGGAGGCAGCTTATGGTAGAGAAATTAACATTCAATTCCTCTGGCAAGAGCTCTGTTGGACATTCCTGCTGTCAGCATGCCAATTGCTTGCTCCTTCAAACCTTGAGACATCTGTGGCATTGTGTTGGCATTGTGTTGTATGACAAAACTGCACATTTTAGTGGCCAGCACAAGGTGCATCTGTGTAGGGATCATGCTGTTTTGTCAGCTTCTTGATATGCCAAACCTGTCAGATGGATGGATTATCTTGGCAAAGGAAAAATGCTCACTAACAGGGATGTAAACAAATTTGTGCACAGAATTTGAGGGAAATGCGCTTTTTGTGCATATGGAAAATGTTTGGAATCTTTTATTTCAGCTCATGAAACATGGGACCAACACTTTACATGTTGCCTTTATATTTAGTTCAGTATAAAACATTTAACAAGACTAGGCCAATGAAAGATCATAGACATAACATTTAAATGTAACATTTGAAAACAATGAACTTTCCCAGCTGACGGTGTACTGAACAGGCTACAAACTGGACAGAAACAACAACTAGGCTATACTCTGATTCAGGTTTATCACTGTAGGTTGTTTGATTAATTACACAGAATAGAGGAGTGTACTACACTATCAGTGTGCTCAGTGTGCAAACACTGATAAAGCTTAGCTAATTCATTTGCATGTCCAATAAAACGCTACAATGCGCCGTGCGGTCTGTTCCCAGAAGGAGGGGAACAGACCCCACTATCTTATCTTGTTCCCCAAATTCCCCCTCACTATCTGTCTTTTTAGCGGGTCTCCCGACCCAGCAGCGAAGGACAACCTCCCCTCATTAAGGAGAGTGCAATGTGGATACCTGCTAAGGCTACAAGCCCAACGTTCATCAAAGCACAGCTCCCTCGCCAAGAACTACCTGCTCTCTCTGCTCTGCCTTATATCAGTGTTTCAGAGTCCTGGCAGAGCCTTGCAAGCAGGCACAGGTGTGAGCAATTAGCTAATGATTTAGTGACGTCCTCCCTTACAATCTGTCCCACAGTTTCACCACAGTATTACAACACAGGCTACATCGAAGACTGTCTGATTAATATTACAACACAGGCTACATCGAAGACTGTCTGATTAATATTACAACACAGCATTACAACACAGGCTACATCGAAGACTGTCTGATTAATATTACAACACAGGCTACATCGAAGACTGTCTGATTAATATTACAACACAGGCTACATCGAAGACTGTCTGATTAATATTACAACACAGGCTACATCGAAGACTGTCTGATTAATATTACAACACAGCATTACAACACAGGCTACATCGAAGACTGTCTGATTAATATTACAACACAGGCTACATCGAAGACTGTCTGATTAATATTACAACACTGATGTGGGGGGGTGCGGGCAGTGACTGTTTGACTGTCTGATTAATATTACAACGCAGGTTACATTGAAGACTGATTAGTAGTTTAACACAGGCTACATCAAAGACTGTCTGATTGGTAGTAAAACACTGTCTACATCAAAGACAGACTGATTAGCATTAAAACACAGGCTACCCTGTGCTGATTATGGATGTACTGTAATTAGGCTGCTCAGAGGCAACGATGGAATGAACGAAAGAATGAATGAAATATGTCATTGTTGCAGCTGTGAAATGGAATCAGCAGCTCTTAGAGAGAGAGAGAGGAGTGTGGAATAAAATATCAAAGAGAAGAAGAAGCATGTGAGACGAGATAGATAGAACACACTCGGTTGGTTTCAACGGACACTGATTGTCATGATTTCTCCAGGATAGTAACTTCTAAATACTCGATAACGTAGAAAACAGGTGATGAAATGAGTGATTCGCTGTGTTTGTTATACATCTGTGTCCTCCTATTGTTCTTTGTCGTTCCACGAAATGAGGCTATTCTGGGTGATCTAACTTCGTGAGATTTTTGGGGGGTCATAAAGAGCACATGTTTAACTTAATAAAGTCATATTTTCTCTTTTCAATAGTTTTAAAAAGTATAATATTACAGTAAATACCTATTATTGCCAAATACTGTAACAATATTGGCCGTAACAGGGTTGACTGTAACAGGGTTGACTGGAACAGGGTTGACTGTAACAGGGTTCACTCTAACAGGGTTGACGGTAACAGGGTTGACGGTAACAGGGTTGGCCGTAACAGGGTTGACCGTAACAGGGTTGACTGTAACAATATTGGCCGTAACAGGGTTGACTGTAACAGGGTTGACTGTAACAGGGTTGACTGTAACAGGGTTGACCGTAACAGGGTTGACGGTAACAGGGTTGACTGTAACAGGGTTGAAGGTAACAGGGTTGACGGTAACAGGGTTGATGGTAACATGGTTGACGGTAACAGGGTTGACTGTAACAGGGTTGACGGTAACAGGGTTGACTGTAACAGGGTTGACGGTAACAGGGTTGACGGTAACAGGGTTGACTGTAACAGGGTTGACGGTGATAGGGTTGACTGTAACAGGGTTGACTGTAACAGGGTTGACCGTAACAGGGTTGATGGTAACAGGGTTGACGGTAACAGGGTTGACTGTAACATTTAACATTTACATTTAAGTCATTTAGAAGACGCTCTTATCCAGAGCGACTTACAAATTGGTGCATTCACCTTATGACATCGAGTGGAACAGTCACTTTACAATAGTGCATCTAAATCTTAAAAGGGGGGTGAGAGGGATTACTTATCCTATCCTAGGTATTCCTTAAAGAGGTGGGGTTTCAGGTGTCTCCGGAAGGTGGTGATTGACTCCGCTGTCCTGGCGTCGTGAGGGAGTTTGTTCCACCATTGGGGGGCCAGAGCAGCGAACAGTTTTGACTGGGCTGAGCGGGAGCTGTACATCCTCAGTGGTAGGGAGGCGAGCAGGCCAGAGGTGGATGAACGCAGTGCCCTTGTTTGGGTGTAGGGCCTGATCAGAGCCTGGAGGTACAGAGGTGCCGTTCCCCTCACAGCTCCGTAGGCAAGCACCATGATCTTGTAGCGGATGCGAGCTTCAACTGGAAGCCAGTGGAGAGAACGTCGGAGCGGGGTGACGTGAGAGAACTTGGGAAGGTTGAACACCAGACGGGCTGCGGCGTTCTGGATGAGTTGAAGGGGTTTAATGGCACAGGCAGGGAGCCCAGCCAACAGCGAGTTGCAGTAATCCAGACGGGAGATGACAAGTGCCTGGATTAGGACCTGCGCCGCTTCCTGTGTGAGGCAGGGTCGTACTCTGCGGATGTTGTAGAGCATGAACCTACAGGAACGGGCCACCGCCTTGATGTTGGTTGAGAACGACAGGGTGTTGTCCAGGATCACACCAAGGTTCTTAGCGCTCTGGGAGGAGGACACAATGGAGTTGTCAACCGTGATGGCGAGATCATGGAACGGGCAGTCCTTCCCCGGGAGGAAGAGCAGCTCCGTCTTGCCGAGGTTCAGCTTGAGGTGGTGATCCGTCATCCACACTGATATGTCTGCCAGACATGCAGAGATGCGATTCGCCACCTGGTCATCAAAGGGGGAAAGGAGAAGATTAGTTGTGTGTCGTCTGCATAGCAATGATAGGAGAGACCATGTGAGGTTATGACAGAGCCAAGTGACTTGGTGTATAGCGAGAATAGGAGAGGGCCTAGAACAGAGCCCTGGGGGACACCAGTGGTGAGAGCGCGTGGTGAGGAGACAGATTCTCGCCACGCCACCTGGTAGGAGCGACCTGTCAGGTAGGACGCAATCCAAGCGTGGGCCGCGCCGGGAGATGCCCAACTCGGAGAGGGTGGAGAGGAGGATCTGATGGTTCACAGTATCGAAGGCAGCCGATAGATCTAGAAGGATGAGAGCAGAGGAGAGAGAGTTAGCTTTAGCAGTGCGGAGCGCCTCCGTGATACAGAGGAGAGCAGTCTCAGTTGAATGACTAGTCTTGAAACCTGACTGATTTGGATCAAGAAGGTCATTCAGAGAGAGATAGCGGGAGAGCTGGCCAAGGACGGCACGTTCAAGAGTTTTGGAGAGAAAAGAAAGAAGGGATACTGGTCTGTAATTGTTGACATCGGAGGGATCGAGTGTAGGTTTTTTCAGAAGGGGTGCAACTCTCGCTCTCTTGAAGACGGAAGGGACGTAGCCAGCGGTCAGTGATGAGTTGATGAGCGAGGTGAGGTAAGGGAGAAGGTCTCCGGAAATGGTCTGGAGAAGAGGGGAGGGGATAGGGTCAAGCGGGCAGGTTGTTGGGCGGCCGGCCGTCACAAGACGCGAGATTTCATCTGGAGAGAGAGGGAGAAAGAGGTCAGAGCACAGGGTAGGGCAGTGTGAGCAGAACCAGCGGTGTCGTTTGACTTAGCAAACGAGGATCGGATGTCGTCGACCTTCTTTTCAAAATGGTTGACGAAGTCGTCTGCAGAGAGGGAGGAGGGGGGGGGGAGGGGGAGGAGGATTCAGGAGGGAGGAGAAGGTGGCAAAGAGCTTCCTAGGGTTAGAGGCAGATGCTTGGAATTTAGCGTGGTAGAAAGTGGCTTTAGCAGCAGAGACAGAGGAGGAAAATGTAGCGAGGAGGGAGTGAAAGGATGCCAGGTCCGCAGGGAGGCGAGTTTTCCTCCATTTCCGCTCGGCTGCCCGGAGCCCTGTTCTGTGAGCTCGCAATGAGTCATCGAGCCACGGAGCAGGAGGGGAGGACCGAGCCGGCCTGGAGGATAGGGGACATAGAGAGTCAAAGGATGCAGAGAGGGAGGAGAGGAGGGTTGAGGAGGCAGAATCAGGAGATAGGTGGGAGAAGGTTTGAGCGGAGGGAAGAGATGATCGGATGGAAGAGGAGAGAGTAGCGGGGGAGAGAGAGCGAAGGTTGGGACGGCGCGATACCATCCGAGTAGGGGCAGTGTGGGAGGTGTTGGATGAGAGCGAGAGGGAAAAGGATACAAGGCAGTGGTCGGAGACTTGGAGGGGAGTTGCAATGAGGTTAGTGGAAGAACAGCATCTAGTAAAGATGAGGTCGAGCGTATTGCCTGCCTTGTGAGTAGGGGGGGGGAAGGTGAGAGGGTGAGGTCAAAAGAGGAGAGGAGTGGAAAGAAGGAGGCAGAGAGGAATGAGTCAAAGGTAGAAGTGGGGAGGTTAAAGTCGCCCAGAACTGTGAGAGGTGAGCCGTCCTCAGGAAAGGAGCTTATCAAGGCATCAAGCTCATTGATGAACTCTCCGAGGGAACCTGGAGGGCCATAAATGATAAGGATGTTAAGCTTGAAAGGGCTGGTAACTGTGACAGCATGGAATTCAAAGGAGGCGATAGACAGATGGGTAAGGGGAGAAAGAGAGAATGACCACTTGGGAAAGATGAGGATCCCGGTGCCACCACCCCGCTGACCAGAAGCTCTCGGGGTGTGCGAGAACACGTGGGCGGACGAAGAGAGAGCAGTAGGAGTAGCAGTGTTGTCTGTGGTGATCCATGTTTCCGTTAGTGCCAAGAAGTCGAGGGACTGGAGGGAGGCATAGGCTGAGATGAACTCTGCCTTGTTGACCGCAGATCTGCAATTCCAGAGGCTACCGGAGACCTGGAACTCCACGTGGGTCGTGCGCGCTGGGACCACCAGATTAGGGTGGCCGCGTTCACGCGGTGTGGAGCGTTTGTATGGTCTGTGCAGAGAGGAGAGAACAGGGATAAACAGACACATAGTTAACAGGCTACAGAAGAGGCTACGCTAATGCAAATGAGATTGGAATGACAAGTGGACTACACGTCTCGAATGTTCAGAAAGTTAAGCTACGTAGCAAGAATCTTATTGACTAAAATGATTAAAATGATACAGTACTGCTGAAGTAGGCTAGCTGGCAGTGGGTGCGTTGTTGACACTACAATAATCAAGTCGTTCCGTTGAGTGTAATAGTTTCTACAGTGCTGCTATTCGGGGGCTAGCTGGCTAGCTAGTAGTGTTGTTTACGTTACGTTGCGTTAAAAGAACGACAATAGCTGGCTAGCTAACCTAGAAAATCGCTCTAGACTACACAATTATCTTTGATACAAAGACGGCTATGTAGCTAGCTATGTAGCTAGCTACGATCAAACAAATCAAACCGTTGTACTGTAATGAAATGAAAATGTGATACTACCTGTGAATGCGACCGGGTTGTTGAGTTCTATTCAGAAGACGTTGGCTAGCGTTGGCTAGCTGTTGGCTAGCTAGCAGAGTCTCCTACGTTAAGGACGACAAATAGCTGGCTAGACAGCAAAGACAGCTATGTAGCTAGCTAACACTACACTGATCAAGTCGTTCAGTTGAGTGTAATAGTTTTCCCAGTGCAGCTAATCAGTGGACGTTAGCTAGCTGGCTAGTGAAGACTACGTTAGGACAGCGAAATACGATAATTACGCAATTATCTTTGATACAAAGACGGCTATGTAGCTAGCTGAGAAGAAATTGCTAAGATTAGACAAATCAAACCGTTGTGCTATAATGAAATATAATGAAATGTAAAATGTAAAAAAGTTATACTACCTGCGGGAGCGAAGCGCCGATGCGACCACTCGCTCCAAACCAGAACCGGTCAGCTTTGTTACTGTTTCAGTTTAGAATTCTAGCTCCAAACTTCCGTCAATGCTACAGTTAATGCTTTTAGTGGTATTGTCACAAGCAGCATTATTCATATATAATCGTGAGGAACTCTTTTGAATATTCTAAACACTCAATATCTGGCCTGACTGCCCACCCTAAAGTAAAACTTCCACAGCCCGTTGGCTAAAGTGAAGCAGTGCATATTGGGTAATGTGCTGTGAGGCATATCGTTGTCATGTTTCTTTGTGTTTCTCCTGAGTGCTGCCACATTAACGGTTTATTTCCCCCCCTAATTATTGTGGTGTAGCTGTTTGGCTTCGCTACATTGTCTCCCTGCCTCTGTCCCTCTGTCCCTCTGTCCCTCTGTCAATCTGTCAATCTGTCCCTCTGTCCCTCTGTCAATCTGTCCCTCTGTCAATCTGTCCCTCTGTCCCTCTGTCCCTCTGTCCCTCCATCCCTCATCCCTCCATCCCTCATCCCTCCATCCCTCATCCCTCCATCCCTCATCCCTCATCCCTCCATCCCTCATCCCTCCATCCCTCATCCCTCATCCATCCATCCATCCATCCCTCCATCCCTCCATCCCTCCATCCCTCCATTCCTCATCCCTCATCCCTCCATCCCTCTGTCCCTCCATCCCTCCATCCCTCCATCCCTCATCTCTCCATCCCTCATCCCTCATCCCTCATCCCTCCATCCCTCTGTCCCTCATCCCTCATCCCTCCATCCCTCTGTCCCTCCATCCCTCATCCCTCCATCCCTCCATCCCTCCATCCCTCATCCCTCCATCGCTCCATCCCTCTGTCCCTCCATCCCTCATCCCTCATCCCTCCATCTCTCTGTCCCTCCATCCCTCATCCCTCCATCCCTCCATCCCTCCATCCCTCTGTCCCTCCATCCCTCTGTCCCTCCATCCCTCTGTCCCTCCATCCCTCATCCCTCCATCCCTCCATCCCTCCATCCCTCATTCCTCCATCCCTCTGTCCCTCCATCCCTCCATCCCTCATCCCTCCATCCCTCATCCCTCATCCCTCCATCCCTCCATCCCTCATCCCTCCATCCCTCATCCCTCCATCCTTCTGTCCCTCCATCCCTCCATCCCTCATCCCTCATCCCTCCATCCCTCATCCCTCATCCCTCATCCCTCCAAATCAAATCAAATCAAATTTATTTATATAGCCCTTCGTACATCAGCTGATATCTCAAAGTGCTGTACAGAAACCCAGCCTAAAACCCCAAACAGCAAACAATGCAGGTGTAAAAGCACGGTGGCTAGGAAAAACTCCCTAGAAAGGCCAAAACCTAGGAAGAAACCTAGAGAGGAACCGGGCTATGTGGGGTGGCCAGTCCTCTTCTGGCTGTGCCGGGTAGAGATTATAACAGAACATGACCAAGATGTTCAAATGTTCATAAATGACCAGCATGGTCAAATAATAATAAGGCAGAACAGTTGAAACTGGAGCAGCAGCACAGTCAGGTGGACTGGGGACAGCAAGGAGCCATCATGTCAGGTAGTCCTGGGGCACGGTCCTAGGGCTCAGGTCCTCCGAGAGAGAGAAAGAAAGAGAGAATTAGAGAGAGCATATGTGGGGTGGCCAGTCCTCTTCTGGCTGTGCCGGGTGGAGATTATAACAGAACGTGGCCAAGATGTTCAAATGTTCATAAATGACCAGCATGGTTGAATAATAGTAAGGCAGAACAGTTGAAACTGGAGCAGGAGCATGGCCAGGTGGACTGGGGACAGCAAGGAGTCCTCATGTCAGGTAGTCCTGGGACATGGTCCTAGGGCCCAGGCCAGTTGAAACTGGAGCAGCAGCATGGCCAGGTGGACTGGGGACAGCAAGGAGTCATCATGTCAGGTAGTCCTGGGGCATGGTCCTAGGGCTCAGGTCCTCCGAGAGAGAGAAAGAAAAGAGAGAAGGAGAGAATTAGAGAACGCACACTTAGATTCACACAGGACACCTGAATAGGACAGGAGAAGTACTCCAGATAAACAAACTGACCCTAGCCCCCGACACATAAACTACTGCAGCATAAATACCTCCATCCCTCATCCCTCCATCGCTCATCCCTCATCCCTCCATCCCTCCATCCCTCATCCCTCCATCCCTCATCCCTCCATCCCTCTGTCCCTCCATCCCTCCATCCCTCATCCCTCATCCCTCCATCCATCATCCCTCCATCCCTCATCCCTCCATCCTTCATCCCTCCATCCCGGCACTCTGCTCCCCGTGTTCCACTACACTACACTGCACTGTTGCCATTAACAAAGCAATCAACTTACTGGGCTATAGAGAAACCCATTGAGTGGAATGTAAATATTTGCTGTAGGCTATCTTAATGGACGCTCGTTGATTATGCTCCATATGCATGCAAGCACTCAGATGAAAAAGCAAGCATACACATGATGGCACCGAAATGGAGATACAGACAGACAGGCTGACATGGGACACAGACAGACAGGCTGACATGGGACACAGACAGACAGGCTGACATGGAGACACAGACAGACAGGCTGACATGAAGACACAGACAGACAGGCTGACATGGGACACAGACAGACAGGCTGACATGGAGACACAGACAGACAGGCTGACATGAAGACACAGACAGACAGGCTGACATGGAGACACAGACAGACATGGAGACCTAGACAGACAGGCTGACATGGAGACCTAGACAGACAGGCAGACATGGAGACCTAGACAGACAGGCAGACATGGAGACACAGACAGGCAGGCGGACATGGAGACACAGACAGACATGGAGACACAGACAGACAGGCTGACATGGAGACACAGACAGACAGGCTGACATGGAGACACAGACAGGCAGGTGGACATGGAGACACAGACAGACATGGAGACACAGACAGACATGGAGACACAGACAGACATGGAGACACAGACAGACATGGAGACACAGACAGACAGGCTGACATGGAGACACAGACAGGCAGGCAGACATGGTGACACAGACAGACATGGAGACACACACCCACACACATAATTTGACTGAGCAAAAGGTTCTCTTTGAAAAGCTTTGATGACTCTGCCGTGTTACCTTGTTGGATGTCGTGGTCGATTATAAGTAGATGTGAACATTGTACTGGCAGCAACCTGTCTCATACTTTCTCTCTCCTTTTATCCTGTCACTTGTTCGTTTTAGCCTGTGTGTGTACAACATCCACACTATTCTGTGTAATGGAGTGGCCTAATGTATGATAGCTTTTTAATGAATTATGTTATAATTGTGGAATAAGTTGTAATGTCCCGCTGTTCTAATGGCAGCGGAACAGACTGTTTGTCAGACTTTTTGGAGGATATATTGGAGGATATATTGGAGGATATATTGGAGGATATATTGGAGGATATATTGGAGGATATATTGCAGGATATATTGGAGGATATATTGCAGGGTATATTGGAGGATATATTGGAGGATATATTGGAGGATATATTGGAGGATATATTGGAGGATATATTGGAGGGTATATTGGAGGATATATTGCAGGATATATTGGAGGATATATTGGAGGATATATTGGAGGATATATTGGAGGATATATTGGAGGATATATTGGAGGATATATTGCAGGATATATTGGAGGATATATTGGAGGATATATTGGCACGGGTTGCCGGCCCCCGACTTTTGGCAGGCCGTCAGCCAGTCAGGCGCTCTGGGAAAAGGGGGTTGCTTTCTGGCGTGAAGTCAAATCAAATCAAATTTGTCACATGCACCGAGTACAACAACTGTGACCTTACAGTGAAATGCTTACATACAAGCCCTTAACCAACAATGCAGTTCAAGAAATAGAGTTAATAAAATATTTACTAAATTTAATAAAATAAAAAAAATAGAATCAATCACAAGGTAACACAAGAAATGTACATAACAATAAGGAGGCTAAAAACAGATGATACAGGTACCGAGTCAATGTCTGGGGGTGCAGTGGTCCTTACAACTGTGAGAGATAGAAAGGAGTTTAAAGAAACCAACATCTGTTTGAAGCAAGGGGAGGGGGAGGGAGAGGGTGGGAGGGAGGGAGAATTGGGAAGGAGAAGGGGAGCGAGAAGGAGGAGGGAGAATTGGGAAGGAGAAGGGGGAGGGAGGAGAGGGAGAGAGTGGGAGGGAGAATTGGGAAGGAGAGGGGGAGGGAGAAAGAGGAGGGAGAAGGAGGAGAGGGAGAGGGTGGGAGGGAGAATTGGAAGGAAAGGGGAGGGAGGAGGAGAGGGAGAAGGAGGAGAGGGAGAAGGAGGAGGGAGAAGGAGGAGAGGGAGAGAGTGGGAGGGAGAAGGAGGAGGGAGAAGGAGGAGAGGGAGAGAGTGGGAGGGAGAAGGAGGAGGGAGAAGGAGGAGAGGAAGAAGGAGGAGGGAGAAGGAGGAGAGGGAGAGAGTGGGAGGGAGAAGGAGGAGGGAGAAGGAGGAGAGGAAGAAGGAGGAGGGAGAAGGAGGAGAGGGAGAGAGTGGGAGGGAGAAGGAGGAGAGGGAGAGAGTGGGAGGGAGAAGGAGGAGGGAGAAGGAGGAGAGGGAGAGAGTGGGAGGGAGAAGGAGGAGAGGGAGAGAGTGGGAGGAGAGAGTGGGAGGAAGAAGGAGGACGGAGGAGGAGAGGGAGAGAGTGGGAGAGAGAAGGAGGAGAGGGAGAGAGTGGGAGGGAGAAGGAGGAGAGGGAGAGAGTGGGAGGGAGAAGGAGGAGGGAGAAGGAGGAGAGGGAGAGAGAGGAGGGAGAAGGAGGAAAGGGAGAGAGTGGGAGGGAGAAGGAGGAGAGGGAGAGAGTGGGAGGGAGAAGGAGGAGAGGGAGAGAGTGGGAGAGAGAAGGAGGAGAGGGAGAGAGTGGGAGGGAGAAGGAGGAGAGGGAGAAGGAGGAGGGGGAAGGAGGAGAGGGAGAGAGTGGGAGGGAGAAGGAGGAGGGTGAAGGAGGAGAGGGAGAGACGAAGAAGGAGGAGGGAGAAGGAGGAGAGGGAGAGAGTGGGAGGGAGAAGGAGGAGGGAGAAGGAGGAGAGGGAGAGAGTGGGAGGGAGAAGGAGGAGGGAGAGAGTGGGAGGGAGAAGGAGGATGGGAGAGAGTGAGAGGGAGAAGGAGGAGAGGGAGAGAGTGGGAGGGAGAAGGAGGAGAGGGAGAGAGTGGGAGAGAGAAGGAGGAGAGGGAGAGAGTGGGAGGGAGAAGGAGGAGAGGGAGAGAGTGGGAGGGAGAAGGAGGAGAGGGAGAGAGTGGGAGAGAGAAGGAGGAGAGGGGAGAGAGTGGGAGGGAGAAGGAGGAGAGGGAGAGAGTGGGAGTGAAGGAAGGGCAGAAGGTGTGACATGCCCTGATGTGGAAATTGTGAATTCTCAAATGTGGTCAAGGACGAGATGGTGAGGGGGTTTTGTGATGGAAGATTGATGGCTTTTTGAAAGGTTGTTTGGATAGTACGGTTTTTGGTGTGAGGTTTTCTGCCATGACGGTTGTGTTAGTGGATATGGTTGTGTTAGTGGATATGGTTGTGTTAGTGGATATGGTTGTGTTAGTGGATATGGTTGTGTTAGTGGATATGGTTGTGTTAGTGGATATGGTTGTGTTAGTGGATATGGTTGTGTTAGTGGATATGGTTGTGTTAGTGGATATGGTTGTGTTGGTTGTGTTAGTGGATATGGTTGTGTTAGTGGATATGGTTGTGTTAGTGGATATGGTTGTGTTAGTGGATATGGTTGTGTTGGTTGTATTGGTTGTGTTAGTGGATATGGTTGTGTTAGTGGATATGGTTGTGTTAGTGGATATGGTTGTGTTGGTTGTGTTAGTGGATATGGTTGTGTTAGTGGATATGGTTGTGTTAGTGGATATGGTTGTGTTGGTTGTGTTAGTGGATATGGTTGTGTTAGTGGATATGGTTGTGTTAGTGGATATGGTTGTGTTAGTGGATATGGTTGTGTTAGTGGATATGGTTGTGTTAGTGGATATGGTTGTGTTAGTGGATATGGTTGTGTTGGTTGTGTTAGTGGATATGGTTGTGTTAGTGGATATGGTTGTGTTAGTGGATATGGTTGTGTTAGTGGATATGGTTGTGTTAGTGGATATGGTTGTGTTAGTGGATATGGTTGTGTTAGTGGATATGGTTGTGTTAGTGGATATGGGTGTGTTAGTGGATATGGTTGTGTTGGTTGTGTTAGTGGATATGGTTGTGTTAGTGGATATGGTTGTGTTGGTTGTGTTAGTGGATATGGTTGTGTTGGTTGTGTTAGTGGATATGGTTGTGTTAGTGGATATGGTTGTGTTAGTGGATATGGTTGTGTTAGTGGATATGGTTGTGTTAGTGGATATGGTTGTGTTAGTGGATATGGTTGTGTTGGTTGTGTTAGTGGATATGGTTGTGTTAGTGGATATGGTTGTGTTAGTGGATATGGTTGTGTTAGTGGATATGGTTGTGTTGGTTGTGTTAGTGGATATGGTTGTGTTGGTTGTGTTAGTGGATATGGTTGTGTTAGTGGATATGGTTGTGTTAGTGGATATGGTTGTGTTAGTGGATATGGTTGTGTTAGTGGATATGGTTGTGTTAGTGGATATGGTTGTGTTAGTGGATATGGTTGTGTTGGTTGTGTTAGTGGATATGGTTGTGTTAATGGATATGGTTGTGTTAGTGGATATGGTTGTGTTAGTGGATATGGTTGTGTTGGTTGTGTTAGTGGATATGGTTGTGTTGATATGGTTGTGTTAGTGTTGTGTTAGTGGATATGGTTGTGTTAGTGGATATGGTTGTGTTAGTGGATATGGTTGTGTTGGTGGATATGGTTGTGTTAGTGGATATGGTTGTGTTAGTGGATATGGTTGTGTTAGTGGATATGGTTGTGTTAGTGGATATGGTTGTGTTGGTGGATATGGTTGTGTTAGTGGATATGGTTGTGTTAGTGGATATGGTTGTGTTAGTGGATATGGTTGTGTTGGTGGATATGGATGGAGGGTGGAGACGTTTAGGAGCAAAATTGACTTGTCAGTTTGGATAAATGCAAACAGCATGTCCATGTTTGGTTAGTCAGACTTGCTTCTGTGTGTTTTGTATGGTTTGTTAGACATGTCAGTGTCCCTTTGTCACGTTGTTTGCCTACCAGAGTCAACAGTATTATTAGTGTTAAACAGGTAGCTGGTGGAATGAATGCCTTGTCTTAAACCCAACAGGAAACAACCCAAGAGAAGGCTTGTCTAATACTACACTGGCTCATAGCAATTGACATATTATGCATGGAATGTCATCTAAGACTGGACCTATGCAGTACTGCATACTAACCTGGCATGTTGCTATCTACAGTATATAACCAAATCAGTATTCCTCCCATGACAACACCACATGGAAGGCAGGTTTGTGACGAGGTCTATTGACCACCTGTTGTCCTACAAGTCTAAGCTGAAGGCAGGTTTGTGACGAGGTCTATTGACCACCTGTTGTCCTACAAGTCTAAGCTGAAGGCAGGTTTGTGACGAGGTCTATTGACCACCTGTTGTCCTACAAGTCTAAGCTGAAGGCAGGTTTGTGACGAGGTCTATTGACCACCTGTTGTCCTACAAGTCTAAGCTGAAGGCAGGTTTGTGACGAGGTCTATTGACCACCTGTTGTCCTACAAGTCTAAGCTGAAGGCCTATCTGCTTGATCGAGTGATGTTCAATTCATCAAATCAAATTGTCAAGTGCTTGGTAAACAGCAGGTGTGGACTAACAATGAATGGCTGACTTAGGGGCCCTTCCCAACAATGAATGGCTGACTTAGGGGCCCTTCCCAACAATGCAGAGAGAAAGATAATAGAGAAATAATACTACAGTGAAACAAGTAATAATAAATACATAATGAGGAATGATAACTTGGCTATATACTGTACATTGGGTACCAGTACCAAGTCCATGTGCAGGAGTAGGAGGTAATGTACTGTATACGTGCATATGTACCTACCAGTCCAAAGTTTGGACACACTTACTCATTCAAGGGTTTTTATTTATGTTTTACTATTTTCTTTTTACTACTACATTGTATAATAATAGTGAAGACATCAAAACTATGAAATAACACATATGGAATCATGTAGTAACCAAAATTGTGTTAAATAAATCAAAATATATCTTATATTTGAGATTCTTCAAAGTAGCCACCCTTTGCCTTGGTGACAGCTTTGCATACTCTTGGCATTCTCTCAACCAGGTTCATGAGGTCGTCACCTGGAATACATTTCAATTAGCTTTGTTATGCAGGTGAGTGAGGACCCAAAAGCGGTTTAACAGAAACAGAGTCTTTTAATGTCCAAACACAGGGAAGACATATATCCTCTTCAGATCGATTAACAAAATAGACAACCCGCAGAGAGGGCGACAAATAAATCATAAAGTCCTCTGATCTTTACAGGAGAGTCCCCTTCTAGCAGCAGAGGAGAATAGCAGGGTTAGCGGCAACAGACTGCTGGTCTCTCCGGGTAGGCGCGGGTTGTAGAGGACAGAGGTACCTGATCACACGTAGCATCTGATGGAGAGGCAGATTACGACAGGACGGGACAAGGGTGAAGCAAACAAGAATCTGACAAAGACAGAAGCAGAAACAGAGAGAGAAATAGAGACCCAATCAGAGGGAAAAAGGGCACAGGTGGGAGAGAGTAAACGAGGTAGTTAGAGGAGATGAGGAACAGCTGGGGGAAGGAAAGGAAGAGAAGGTAACCTAATACGACCAGCAGAGGGAGACGGAGTGAAGAGAAAGAACAGGAACAAGACATAACATGACAATACATGACAAGCTTGCCGTGATGTGTGTTTTGTCCTATATTTATATACAGTGGGGAGAACAAGTATTTGATACACTGCCATTTATTTTCTACTTGCAGGTTTTCCTACTTACAAAGCACGTAGAGGTCTGTAATTTCTATCATAGGTACACTTTAACTGTGAGAGACGGAATCTAAAACAGAAATACAGAACATCACATTTTATTGCATGACATAAGTATTTGAAACATCAGAAAAGCAGAACTTAATATATGGTACAGAAACCTTTGTTTGCAATTACAGAGATATTATGTTTCCTGTAGTTCTTAACCAGGTTTGCACACACTGCAGCAGGGATTTTGGCCCACTCCTCCATACAGACCACTCCTCCATACAGACTTTCTCCAGATCCTTCAGGTTTCGGGGCTGTCACTGGGAAATACGGACTTTCAGCTCCCTCCAAAGATGTTATACTGGGTTCAGGTCTGGAGACTGGCTAGGCCACTCCAGGACCTTGAGATGCTTCTTACGGAGCCACTCCTTAGTTGCCATGGCTGTGTTTCAGGTCGTTGTCATGCTGGAAGCCCCAGCCATGACCCATCTTCAATGATCTTACTGAGGGAAGGAGGTTTATGGCCAAGATCTCGCGATACATGGCCCCTTCCATCCTCCACTCAATATGGTGCAGTCGTCCTGTCCCCTTTGCAGAAAAGCATCCCCAAAGAATGATGTTTACACCTCCATGCTTCATGGTTGGGATGGTGTTCTTGGGGTTGTACTCATCCTTCTTCTTCCTCCAAACACGGCGAGTGGAGTTTATTCCAAAAAAGCTCTATTTTCATCTCATCAGACCACATGACCTTCTCCCATTCCTCCTCTGGATCATCCAGATGGTCATTGGCAAACTTCAGACGGGCCTGGACATGCGCTGGCTTGAGCAGGGTGAGCTTGCGTGCGCTGCAGGATTTTAATCCATGTAGTGTGTTACTAATGGTTTTCTTTGAGACTGTGGTCTCAGCTCTCTTCAGGTCATTGACCAGGTCCTGCTGTGTAGTTCTGGGCTGATCCCTCACCTTCCTCATGATTATTGATGCCCCACGAGGTGAGATCTTGAATGGACCACCAGACCAAGTGTGATTGACTGTCATCTTGAACTTCTTCCATTTTCTAATAATTGCGCAACAGTTGTTGCCGTCTCACCAAAGTGCTTGCCTATTGTCCTGTAGCCCATCCCAGCCTTGTGCAGGTCTACAATTGTATCGCTGATGTCCTTACACAGCTCTCTGGTCTTAGCCATTGTGGAGAGGTTGGAGTCTGTTTGATTGAGTGTGTGGACAGGTGTCTTTTATACAGGTAACGAGTTCAAACAGGTGCAGCTAATACAGGTAATGAGTGGAGAACAGGAGGGATTCTTAAAGAAAAACTAACAGGTCTGTGAGAGCCGGAATTCTTACGGGTTGGTAGGTGATCAAATACTTATGTCATGCAATAAAATGCAAATGAATTACTTAAAAAATCATACAATATGATTTTCTGGATTTTGTTTCAGATTCCGTCTCTCACAGTTGAAGTGTACCTATGATAAAAATGACAGACCTCTACATGCTTTGTAAGTAGGAAAACCTGCAAAATCGTCTATGTATTAAATACCTGTTCTCCCCACTGTATATATATTTATTTATTTACTTTTTAATCCCAGCCCCCATCCCCGCAAGAGGCCTTTTCCCTTTTGGTAGGCCATCATTGTAATTAAGAATTTGTTCTTAACTGACTTGCCTAGTTAAATAATGGTTGAATAAAATGTAAAAACATTTCAAAGTTAATTTGTGGAATTTCTTTCCTTCTTAATGTGTTTGAGCCAATCAGTAAGGGTGAGGTAAGGGTTGTATTCATAAGATAGCCCTATTTGGTAAAAGAGCAAGTCCATATTATGGCAAGAACAGCTCAAATAAGGAAAGAGAAATGACAGTCCATCATTACTTAAGGACATGATGGTAAGTCAATACGGAACATTTCATGAACTTTCTTCAAGTGCAGTTGCAAAAAGCATCAAGTGCTATGAGGAAACTGGCTCTCATGAGGACCGCCACAGGAAAGGAAGAACCAGAGTTACCTCTGCTGCAGAGGATACATTCATTTGTTACCAGCCTTAGAATTGCAGCCCAAAGAAATGCTTCAAAGAGTTCAAGTAGCATACACATCTCAACTGTTCAGAGTTCAGAGGAGACTGTGTGAATCAGGCCGTCATGCTCCAATTGCTGAAAAGAAACCAATAAGAAGAGACTTGCTTGGGCCAAGAAACACGAGCAATGGACATTAGACCAACATGTGTGGTTCCCACCGTGAAGCATGGAGGAGGAGGTGTGATGGTGTGGGGGTGCTTTGCTGGTGACACTGTCTGTGATTTATTTAGAATTCAAGGCACTCAACCAGCATGGCTACCACAGCATTCTGCAGCGTAATGCCATAGATCCTTAGTGTTGACACCAAGGAATTTGAAGCTCTGGAACCCAGTCCACTACAATCCCACCGATGTGAATGGGGGTGTGAGCTGTAGTCAATGAACAGCATTCTCACTTAGGTGTTCCTTTTGTCCAGGTGGGAAAGGGCAGTGTGAAGTGCAATAGAGATTACGTCATCTGTGGATCTGTTGGGGCGTTATGCGAGTTGGAGTGGGTCTGGGATGATGGTGTTGATGTGAGGCATGACCAGCCTTTCAAAGCATTTCATGGCTACAGATGTGAGTGCTATGGGGCGGTAATCAGGCAGGCCACATTGGCGTTCTTGGGCACAGAGACTATGGTGGCCTGCTTTAAACATGTAGGTATTACAGACTAGGTCGGTGAGGACACTTGCCAGCTCGTCAGCACATACTCTGAGTAAGCGTCCTAGTAAACCGTCTGGAATGTTAACCTGTTTAAAGGTCTTCGGCTTCGGAGAGCGTGATCACATAGTCTCCCGGAACTGTCGTCTGCAACAGCTGGTGCTCCCTTGTCTTTATACCATGCCTTTAATCACGTTTGTTTGTTAGTCATGTTTGTCTGTGTGTTTGTTTGTTAGTCATGTTTGTCTGTGTGTGTGTGTGTGTGTGTGTGTGTGTGTGTGTGTGTGTGTGTGTGTGTGTGTGTGTGTGTGTGTGTGTGTGTGTGTGTGTGTGTGTGTGTGTGTGTGTGTGTGTGTGTGTGTGTGTGTGTGTGTGTGTGTGTGTGTGTGGCAGCTGTGCTGCAGAGGTACCTGTTCTGTCAGATGTAGCTGTTCTGCCGAGGTAGCTGTTCTGTCAGAGGTAGCTGTTCTGCCGAGGTAGCTATTCTGTCAGAAGTAGCTGTTCTGCCGAGATAGCTGTGGGCTCTCTCTACTGCTTTTGCTTTGCTTGTTCATTTCTTTCCCCCAGAAGGAGTTACCTCGTTTTCATGCATGTCATATAAACCTTGATGTGTGATAGAGAGCGAGCGCAGAGCTCCACAGATTGCAGTGTACTTTGTGTGGTGGAAGAGCCCCCCCATTCACCGTCCCTTGCTTTACATTTCTCATCAGTTGAAATAAGTGCATCTTCAAAGAGAGGCCAGTGTGCAAGAAGGGAGAGGGAGCACAAGAAAGAAAAGAGAAATGGAACGAATAGGAGAGAAGATAGAGAAGGAATGAGCGAGGTGGAGAGAGCGAGAGAGAGAGGTCTTGGCCGTCTCCCATACTGTCTCTCTGGTTGCATCTCAAATCATCATAGTCCCTACATAGCGCAATACTTCTTGTTAAAACTATTGCATGATGTAGGAATAGGGTGCCATCTGGGACACCACTTCTGTCTCTCGTGTGGCCTTTAATTAACCAGACACCAAGACACTCTAAGAGCCCTGGATGTTCCATCCGACTGACCATCCCTGCACCCTGCTGCCCAGCCACCTGATCTCTCCTTTATTTCTCTACCCTTCCATCCACCCTTCATCTCCGTCTGCCCAGCCAATATCTCCATTTCCTGAAAGATTATGCAACGTATAGTATATTTCTCTCTCTCTCCCCCCTCTTTCTCTCTCTCTCTCCTCCCCTCTCTCTCGTTCTCTCTTTCTTTCTATCTCCCTCTCTCTGTCCGAGGGCCAATGCATCACGCGGTCCATCTGAAAATAACTGATCGATGGAGGAAACAAAGAGAGAGTGAAATAGATAGAAAAAGAGGATGTTTATTAAGAGAGAGTGCATGTATCTCTCTCTCTCTCTCTGCTAGCTCATTAAGCATTTCTTCCTTCTTCCAGTAGATAACAGAATAGGAAACAGATAAGATGTGGACCTCTGTGGCCGTGTTCAATGGCCGTCTAAAGGAGATAGATTACTGAGGAGCTCTTCAGCTTAACCACAGGCTTTTGTTAAAGGCTCTGTGTCCTTGGCGAGAGCCAGGCAAAGGGGTGTACAGACGCCAATGACAAGCAGGGAGATAATTAATTAAGGTAGCCAGCCATTCATTATGGCTTTGAAGTTGCCCCTGTATTAGGAAGTTAGAGATAGAGCTAAGAAAATCCCTGTGTAAGCTTGTATCACGCTATTAATGGGTTTATGAGATAAAGATGTAGAGATGGATGGGACGTTAGTTAAGGGTATTGTGTTTGAATCAAATCAAATTTTATTCAGATGAAGTGGAGTCATTTCCGACAGTCCGGGGCCCCCTCCTTGCTATTGTCCTCTCCTAATGGCATGGGGCCCCCTCCTTGCTATGCACCTCTCCTAATGGCATGGGGCCCTCTCCTTGCTATGCACCTCTCCTAATGGCATGGGGCCCTCTCCTTGCTATGGTCCTCTCCTAATGGCATGGGGCCCCCTCCTTGCTATGGTCCTCTCCTAATGGCATGGGGCCCCCTCCTTGCTATGGTCCTCTCCTAATGGCATGGTGCCCCCTCCTTGCTATGCACCTCTCCTAATGGCATGGGGCCCCCTCCTTGCTATGCACCTCTCCTAATGGCATGGGGCCCCCTCCTTGCTATGCATCTCTCCTAATGGCATTGTCACGAACCGGCTCAAAGCCCGTAACAAAGGGAGACAACGTGGAGATAAGGAGTAACAAAAGATATATTTATTAACTAAAGCAACTAAGGAAAATATCCAATGGTGTGTGTAATCAGTAGTCCGTAGTGTAAGTGAGTGTTTTGCATGCATGAATGTGATAATGCAGGGTGTTGAAAGGTGCCAAAGCAAACAAACAAAAGGCCACCAAGAACCACACCACAATCTACAACAGGTGTCTGCATGGAGAGAGTCTCCTCCATGAATGTTGAAGAGGTCTATTTATCCTGGGAGACACCTGGCCCAGGTGTTTCCCATGTAGCTGACGACCCTCTCAACTCCGCCCACCGGCATCCTAATAAGAAAACAAGAACAAAGACAGAATACGGCAGACAGAGTGGGAGGGTCGTCACATTCCCCCCCATAAAACCGGGGACCAACAAGGACCCCGGAACAACATACCAGCCTCCCGCGTCCCAAATTGACACAGGCCTCTGCGTCCCAAATTGACACAGGCCTCTGCGTCCCAAATTGACACAGGCCTCTGCGTCCCAAATTGACACAGGCCTCTGCGTCCCAAATTGACACAGGCCTCTGCGTCCCAAATTGACACAGGCCTCTGCGCCCCAAATTGACACAGGCCTCTGCGCCCCAAATTGACACAGGCCTCTGCGCCCCAAATTGACACAGGCCTCTGCGCCCCAAATTGACACAGGCCTCTGCGCCCCAAATTGACACAGGCCTCTGCGCCCCAAATTGACACAGGCCTCTGTGCCCCAAATTGATGAGGGTTTACGTGTTCACACTTACAATTTGCCCCAGCCAACCTCCTCCCCAGACCTCAGCAACCTTCGCACAGGAAGCAACATTTAAGAGGAAAGAAAACAAGACCAGGAGGGAGCAGACAGGACAGAGAGAACATGACAATACGAAACAATGGTTAGTCACGTAAACATTAGGAACAGGGCGCACGAGAGAGCGCATCAGCAATCACGTTTTCAGTCCCCCGGATGTGCCTCACATCGAGATGGAATGATTGTAAAAATAAACACCATCGCATTATCCTCTGGTTTGGACACATCATGGACCTCAAAAAAGTGAGGGGGTTATGGTCGGTGTAGACCACAATAGGTACTACCCCGACCCGACATACACTTCGAAGTGTTGTAGCGCCCAAATGAGTGCTAGCGCTTCCTTTTCAATAACCGAATAGTTCAACTGATAATCGTTAAACTTTTTAGAAAAGAAACTAACAGGCTTCTCAATCCCAGACACATCTGCTTGCAGCAAAACTGCACCTGCCCCCACATGACTAGCATCCACCTGCAAGGTAAATGACAAATCCATGCGAGGAGCAGCCAGCACTGGAGTTGAGGTAAGCAACCTCTTTGAATCTTCAAAAGCGTGTTGACAACGAGTAGACCAAACGTAAACAGCCTTAGCTTTCAGCATATCTGTCAAGGGAGCGACCACAGTAGAGAAGTTATTACAAAAACTACGGTAATAACCAATCATGCCCAAGAAACGCATCAGTTCCTTTTTAGTAGTTGGTGGTGGAAAAGCATCAATAGCCACCACTTTAGCCCGAACAGGACGCACTTCACCCTGCCCAACCACTTTTCCAAGGTATGTAACGGTCGCCTGAGCAAACTCACATTTTGCCAGATTGATTGTGAGGCGACCTGCAGCCAGACGTTCAAACAAGGCTTGAATACGGGACAGATGTTCTTCCCAAGTATCTGCATAGATCACTACATCGTCCAAATAAACAGCGCACCCGGTCAGACCGGCGACAACCCTGTTCATAAGTCGCTGAAAAGTGGCAGGTGCATTGCGCAGACCGAAACTCATAACTGAATACGAGTACAGACCAAAGGGTGTAATAAAGGCAGAGATTTCACGTGCCCTACTCGTCAGTGGCACCTGCCAATAGCCTTTTAACAGGTCAAATTTGCTCACAAACTTAGCTGCACCGACTTGATCAACACAGTCCTCCATCCGAGGAAGAGGAAATGAATCTGGCTTTGTGACACTGTTTACCTTACGGTAGTCCGTACAAAAACGGTTTGTTCCATCCGGTTTACTGACCAAGATACAGGGAGAAGCCCAACTGGAGAAAGAAGGCTCTGCTATCTTACTCTCCAGCATGTACTTGACCTCAGCATCCAGACAACGTAGTTTCTCTGAAGAAACTCTATAGAACCGCTGACGAATGGGGTCAGCACCTCCAATGTCAATATCATGTTCTATTAAGTTTGTACGTGTAGGTGTATCAGAAAATAAACCTGGAAATCTCTGAATCAGACCAACCATCTCTTTCCGCTCATCAACAGGTAGGTGAGTGAGAAGACTGTCTAAAATATCCAGTGTTTCTGAATTTTTCAATCTACCCTGCAATATACAATCGTCAGGACCAGGAACATCTTCCTCCTCATGCACAGATCTAGCACGACAAGAACCCAAGGAAACAACGGTATCAGCCAAAAGAACAGGTTTACCGTCCTCTGTAGAATCCCACTGTTCAGTCTCAGAGGAACGTGCATAATAGGGTTTTAACAGATTTACATGGCACAGCTGGTGTGCTTTCCTCCGTTCTGGAGTGGCAACTAGATAATTTTGCTCAGTGTACTGGCGCACCACTGTATATGGACCTTGAAACTTGGCTTGAAAAGGAGAACCAACAATTGGCAGCAGAGCAAGAACCTGGTCACCTGGACTAAAGTGACGAGGCTCAGTTCGGCGATCAAATATGCCCTTCATCCTATCCTGTGAAGATGATAACTTCTCTTTAGCCATTTCACCAGCGGCATACAGCCGTCGCCGGAAATCACACACATACGAACACAGGGACTGAGGAGGCTCGGGAGACTTCCAGTCATCCTGGAGAACAGATAAAAGTCCACGCACCCTATGTCCAAACACAAGGTCATTTGGACTGAAACCTGTGCTCTCCTGTGAAACTTCCCTAGCGGCTAACAGTAACCAAGGCAACCCCTCCTCCCAATCCTTATCCATCTCAGTACAATAAGCTCTCAACAAAGACTTAAGTGTTTGATGGAAACGTTCCAGTGCTCCTTGACTTTGCGCGTGATAGGCGCTAGACACATTGTGTTTAATATGAAGCTGTTGAAGAACCTGACCAAACAGATTAGAGGTAAAATTAGATCCTTGATCACTCTGAATGACCTTAGGGATTCCAAACAATGAGAGAAACTGAGTCAAAGCTTTTAACACCGATTTAGTCGTGATAGATCGGAGAGGATAGGCAGCAGGAAACCTAGTGGTCTGACACATCACAGTGAACAGGTAACTGCTACCCTTTTAGAATGAGGCAGAGGACCCACACAGTCAATAATTAGATACTCAAAAGGTTGGCTGAGTACAGGAATAGGAAACAATGGTACTGGTTTAATAGCTTGATTAGGCTTACCAGTTAATTGACAGGTGTGACAAGTTTTGATAAAATCAGAAACATCCCTCTTTAATCTAGGCCAAAAGAAATGTCTTAATATGCGATTGTAGGTTTTCCTCACCCCCATATGTCCAGCAACGTCACTGTGAGAAGTTTCCAACACCAACTCACGAAGCTTAACTGGTACAACAACCTGACTAATTGCCTCCCCCAGAAAAACACTATCATGAGACACCCACTTTCTCATCAGGACATCCTCTTGGAGAAAATAGCCATGGGCGACATCTCCCAACTGTTCTATAGGCACAATTTGATCACGCAACTCTTCCAACGTGGGGTCATCCCGTTGAGCATTGATTAGATCTGAGCGGGTTACAGATAACGGGATAACAGGGAAAACAGTGACATACTTTGTATTATTATCATTAGTCGGCGCAGTGACTAGTTCGCCACGGCTCATAGAACGTGTCACTGCACACGCAGAGAACACCTCTGGGAAACTCTGTACACTCTCATCAGGAATCCCAACAAATGACGGCTTAGTGGAAACCACTAGAGATGGAAACACAACTGGCCATACCCGCTCACCTGCTAAGTTATTCCCAAGGATAACGTCGATACCCTCAATAGGCAATGAAGGACGCACCCCCACAACAACTTCACCCTTCACCAGCCCACAATCCAACATCAGTTTATGCAATGGAACTGACAGAGTGTTCAAACCTATTCCCTAATTAGAACACTATTCCCCGAATCAGTCTCAGCAGAAAAGGGTAACACAGACTCCAACACAAATGATTCAGAGGCACCTGTGTCTCTCAGGATCTTCACTGGCACTAGGTCTTTACTTCCTAACATAGACACAAAACCTTCTGTAATGAAAGGTAAATAGTCTGGATCAATATGGACTTTCACATTCTCCTGGGCCTGAGGAAATGAGTCAAGAATGAACTGATGTGGAACAGGTGCAGCTAACGCAGCAGGCTTAGATTTAGCGTAAGCACCCTTTGACCTGAGAAGTGGACATTCGTTTTTCCAATGACCTGAACCTTGACAGTAGTGACACTCCTGCCCAAAGTCAGCCTTACCATGGGAGTCAGGTTCAACCCTAGTTGAATAGAACTCTGCCCGAGAATCAAAGTATCTCGGTGAGCGAAGCCCAAATCTATCCGAACACCCCCACTCTTTCCGAATACGGGGTTTTGCAAAGACACTTTTGTGAGTCAACACATACTCGTCCGCCAAAACCGCAGCTTCAGCAACATTCTTTACTTTCTGTTCATTAATATAAGTGGCAATACGATCAGGAATTGTGTCCTTAAATTGCTCTAACATAATCAGATCACACAGCCCTTGGAAAGTCACAACTGCAGAGGCAGAACACCAGCGATTAAACTGTAAAGATAACTGTCGCGCAAACTCAACATGAGTCTGGTTATCGTCCCTTTTTAAAGTTCTAAATCGTTGGCGGTAAGCCTCAGGGACCAATTCATAAATCTGTAACACAGCTGTTTTAACTTTATCATAACTGGCACTGTCGTGTACACTAAGAGCTGAATATGCTTCCTGCGCTTTACCAGTCAGCACACACTGCAACATTAAAGTGCGGTCAGAATCAGGCCAACTCCTAGCGTCAGCAACCCGCTCAAACAACGAAAAGAATGTCTCGGGGTCCCTTTCATTAAACCGAGGCAATAACCGCAAGTTCCCAACAATATCAAATGTCTCTGGGGCACGACCAAAAGCGGAACTACCCCTAGGTAAATCTGGGTCACCTTCCCAAAACAAACTCTCCCCTGAGATCTTTCCTTCCCTAACCAACTCTATACGTTCTTGTTGCAACTTGATTTTAGCACGCTCCATATCTTGTTTAAATGCCAATTCCTTTTCATATTTCACACGATCATGCTCTAGCTTCTCACGATCATGCTCTAGCTTCTCACGATCATGCTCTAGCTGTAACAAAAGCAGTTCTTTCTGCTGTTCAAAAAGAAGGCTACTAGGACTAACCGATGGAATGGCCATTGTAACGTTATGGGAGACAACAAATCCTCAGCAGAGGCTGGCCCGGTGGTAACTTCAAGAATACCACTCTCCATCAGATTGGCTTTCAATATCAACCTAATAGAATTCTTTAGACGTTTATCACTAATCTCAACCTTGTAGTGTTCCGCGACCTTCAACAGCTGTTCTTTAGTACCTAAATCTAACAATTCCTCTGATGGAGAGCGAATGAACTTATCTACATAAGACGCCATAATCACACAAAAAACAATTCTCGCTCTTCCCTTCTGCTGAGCACACCAGAACACAACCCGAGAATTGACAATCACCCTGAGCACCACAGAAGAGAGATGAGATATGGAGCTTCCCCAAAACCTACAATAACTCAACCCTAGTCTTCGTGCAGATTTGCGGTGGGAATTTACGCACTGTAGCCCGCTGGCAAGGAAATAGAACTCCCCAGCATGCTGGCAAATTCCACCAAGCCACGGATGTGCCCCGAGACAACTGCTCAGTCCACAGACACCACACAAAAATAACAAACATTAACCATGCCCAACATATTCCAAAAAATGAAACACGTCGCTAAACCTATCAGGGGAAAAAGGCTATAGCTCCGGGTAGCAAGTTCCACTACCCTACCCAAATCTCCCACCGAGGTACACAGCAGATTACTCACTTCAGACTGACGTCCCAACAGAAAGTAGAACAAGAGTTCAGGCTAGGCAGGGCCTGGAAACTAACCATTATACTCTCTCCAACGCAGCACACAAACCAAACAACAAAGGCAACCAATACTGGGCCGATCACACTCAAACACTATTCAAACCAAACACGTACCTCCACGGTCTCCCAAACCAATAGTTCAAAGATCCCGGATGAGCCCCCACTTGTCACGAACCGGCTCAAAGCCCGTAACAAAGGGAGACAACGTGGAGATAAGGAGTAACAAAAGATATATTTATTAACTAAAGCAACTAAGGAAAATATCCAATGGTGTGTGTAATCAGTAGTCCGTAGTGTAAGTGAGTGTTTTGCATGCATGAATGTGATAATGCAGGGTGTTGAAAGGTGCCAAAGCAAACAAACAAAAGGCCACCAAGAACCACACCACAATCTACAACAGGTGTCTGCATGGAGAGAGTCTCCTCCATGAATGTTGAAGAGGTCTATTTATCCTGGGAGACACCTGGCCCAGGTGTTTCCCATGTAGCTGACGACCCTCTCAACTCCGCCCACCGGCATCCTAATAAGAAAACAAGAACAAAGACAGAATACGGCAGACAGAGTGGGAGGGGAAATGACTATTGAAATGAAAGTGAAGGGTAGACTAATAATGAACGTGGAGCCTATAGGAGAAATGACTATTGAAATGAATGTGAAGGGTAGACTAATAATGAACGTGGAGCCTATAGGAGAAATGACTATTGAAATGAAAGTGAAGGGTAGACTAATAATGAACGTGGAGCCTATAGGAGAAATGACTATTGAAATGAAAGTGAAGGGTAGACTAATAATGGACATGGACCTATAGAAGAAATGACTATTGAAATACAAAGCCTGCCTTGACATATGTGGATAAAACATTTATAAGGTTTAAACTCTTAACAAACTTTTAGTAAGTGTTCAGTGTGTAGTGCCTCATAGGTCATAGTCTCATGTCTTAGCAGTTAGAGAGGCGAGCCAGCCACCGGAGGGTTGCCAGTTCCAATCCGGGTTCGACAAGAAAAATCTGTCTGGAATTGAGCTGACAACCAGGGGGTTGCTGGTATCAAATCCTAGATGTCATTGCCTGCCGTTGTGTCCTTGAGTTAGACGCTTAACCGCCCCACAACAACAGCTCCCAGGTCACCGCCTCCCTCCGCACCTCTCCAAAACATCTATATGTATGTGTGTCTTTCCGAGGGGTTGGATTAAAAGTGGAAGTAACATTTCGAATGGAACAATTGACCAATAAAGTGATCTCAATCTGAATCATGTAAAGGTGTGAACTGGCTGACTATGACATGCACTCTACATGGCTAAAAGTATGTGGACACCTGCTCGTCAAACGTCTCATTCCAAAATCATGGGCATTAATATGGAGTTAGTCCCCCTTTTGCTGCTATAACAGCCTCCACTCTTCTGGGAAGACTTTCCACTAGATGTAGAAATTTATCCCAAAGGTGTTCGATGGGGTTGAGGTCAGGGCTCTGTGCAGGCCACTCAAGTTCTTCCACACCAATCACAACAAACTACGGGAGCATTGCCATGCTGAAATAGAAAAGGGTTCTTCCGCAAACTGTTGCCACAATGTTAGAGGTACAATTGTTGGATTAAAAATAACAAGATAACTAATGTAAAATATTCTGTGTCCGTAAACCTGTATAAAGGTTCAGATCTTTTGTGAAACAGCACAGATGGAAAATATATGGCAAATAGAAATCAAAACTGGATGGTCTTCAGAGATAGATGGGAGGGTTGAAGGTAGCTGAAGGATGGGACAGAAAACAAACAAAAAAATACTGTAACTATTGTAAAATAGTGTCTGTAACATTTAGAGTAAATAGTATGTATAAGCTGGAACTAGAAGTTTTGTGGTCCATCAGTTTACTCCAGTTAGGGGAGGAGTGGTAGGGTTAGGGGAGGAGTGGTAGGGTTAGGAAGGGGTGTTAGGGTTAGGGAAGGGGTGGTAGGGTTAGGGAGGAGTGGTAGGGTTAGGGGAGGAGTGGTAGGGTTAGGGAAGGGGTGTTAGGGTTAGGGAAGGGGTGGTAGGGTTAGGGGAGGAGTGGTAGGGTTACGGAAGGGGTGGTAGGGTTAGGGAAGGGGTGGTAGGGTTAGGGAAGGGGTGGTAGGGTTAGGGAAGGGGTGGCAGGGTTAGGGAAGGGGTGGTAGGGTTAGGGGAGGAGTGTTAGGGTTATGGAAGGTGTTAGGGTTATGGAAGGGGTATTAGGGTTATGGAAGGGGTGTTAGGGTTAGGGAAGGGGTGTTAGGGTTAGGGAAGGGGGTGGTAGGGTTAGGGGAGGGGTGGTAGGGTTAGGGGAGGAGTGGTAGGGTTAGGGGGAGGAGTGGTAGGGTTAGGGGAGGGTGGTAGGGTTAGGGAAGGGGTGGTAGGGTTTGGGAAGGGGTGGTAGGGTTAGGGAAGGGTGTTAGGGTTAGGGAAGGGGTGGTAGGGTTAGGGGGGAGGGGTGGTAGGGTTAGGGGAGGAGTGGTAGGGTTAGGGAGGATGGTGGTAGGGTTAGGGGGAAGCGATGGTAGGGTTAGGGGAGGAGTGGTAGGGTTAGGGGAGGAGTGGTAGGGTTTGGGAAGGGGTGGTAGGGATAGGGAAGGGGTGGTAGGGTTAGGGAAGGGGTGGTAGGGTTAGGGGAGGGGTGGTAGGGTTAGGGGAGGAGTGGTAGGGTTAGGGGAGGAGTGGTAGGGTTAGGGGGGAGGGGTGTTAGGGTTAGGGAAGGGGTGGTAGGGTTAGGGAAGGGGTGTTAGGGTTAGGGAGGGGTGTTAGGGTTAGGGGAGGGGTGTTAGGGTTAGGGGAGGGGTGGTAGGGTTAGGGGAGGAGTGGTAGGGTTAGGGGGAGGAGTGGTAGGGTTAGGAAGTGGTAGGGTTAGGGGAGGAGTGGTAGGGTTAGGGGAAGGTGGTAGGGTTGTGGTAGGGTTAGGGGAGGAGTGGTAGGGTTAGGGAAGGGGTGGTAGGGTTAGGGTTAGGGAGGGGTGGTAGGGTTAGGGAAGGTGGTGGTAGGGAAGGGTTAGGGAAGGGGAGGGTGGTAGGGTTAGGGAGGGAGTAGGGTGTGGTAGGGTTAGGGAAGGGGTGGTTAGGGAAGGGGTTAGGGGGAAGGGGTGTTAGGGTTAGGGTAGGAGTGGTAGGGTTAGGGAGGAGGGGTTGTGGTAGGGTTAGGGGGAGGAGTGGTAGGGTTAGGGAAGGGGTGGTAGGGTTAGGGGGGAGGAGTGGTAGGGTTAGGGGGAGGAGTGGTAGGGT
>NC_060186.1:72989797-73003639 GCF_021184085.1 Oncorhynchus gorbuscha | reverse complement strand
GGTAGGGTTAGGGAAGGGGTGGAAGGGGGGTGTTAGGGTTAGGGGAGGAGTGGTAGGGTTAGGGGGGAGGAGTGGTAGGGTTAGGGGAGGAGTGGTAGGGTTAGGGGGAGGGGTGGTAGGGTTAGGGAAGGGGTGGTAGGGTTAGGGAAGGGGGTGGTAGGGTTAGGGGAGGGTGGTAGGGTTAGGGGGGTTAGGGTTAGGGGAGGAGTGGTAGGGTTAGTGGGGTTAGGGAAGGGGTGGGGAGGAAGGGGTGGTAGGGTTAGGGGAGGGGTGGTAGGGTTATGTGGTAGGGTTAGGGGAGGAGTGGTAGGGTTATGTGGAGGGTTAGGGGAGGAGTGGTAGGGTTAGGGAAGGGGTTAGGGTTAGGGAAGGGGTGGTAGGGTTAGGGATGGGGTGTTAGGGAAGGGGTGGTAGGGTTAGGGGAGGAGTGGTAGGGTTAGGGGGAGGAGTGGTAGGGTTAGGGAAGGGGTGGTAGGGTTAGGGGAGGAGTGGTGGGGTTAGGGAAGGGGTGGTAGGGTTAGGGAAGCGGTGGTAGGGTTAGGGGAGGAGTGGTAGGGTTAGGGAAGGGGTGTTAGGGTTAGGGAAGGGGTGTTAGTTGGGTTAGGGAAGGGGTGGTAGGTTTAGGGAAGGAGTGGTAGGGTTAGGGGAGGAGTGGTAGGGTTAGGGGAGGAGTGGCAGGGTTAGGGAAGGGGTGTTGGGGTTAGGGGAGGGGTGGTAGGGTTAGGGGAGGAGTGGTAGGGTTAGGGGAGTAGTGGTAGGGTTAGGGAAGGGGTGGTAGGATTAGGGGAGGAGTGGTAGGGTTAGGGAAGGGGTGGTAGGGTTAGGGGGAGTGGTAGGGTTAGGGAAGGGGTGGTAGGATTAGGGGAGGAGTGGTAGGGTTAGGGAAGGAGTGGTAGGGTTAGGGGAGGAGTGGTAGGGTTAGGGAAGGGGTGGTAGGGTTAGGGGGGGAGTGGTAGGGTTAGGGAAGGAGTGGTAGGGTTAGGGGGGGAGTGGTAGGGTTAGGGGAGGAGTGGTAGGGTTAGGGGAACATAAATCAAGATGTTGCCTTTTTCACCATTTTACATGGAGAGAGATATATAGAGAGAGTATTTTATCTTTTTTTATCTTTTTTTGAGTGTAATGTTTACTGTTTCCCATGCCAATAAAGCCCCTTGAATTGAAATTGTAATTGAGCAAGAGAGATTTTTTTATAACATGTCAGGTCTGAGAGTTGTGTGTATGGTGTTACATGATTACACACACACACACACGAACACACACGCGCACACACGCACACACACCTACGCATGCACGCAAACACACACACACACGCACACACACACACACACACACACACACACACACACACACACACACACACACACACACACACACACACACACACACACACACACACACACACACACACACACACACACACACACACACACACACACACACACTCCAAAAGTGTCAGGTCAGGGAGATGTGTTGTGGGTGTTAGGGGATTACATCATCTCCATATTGTAGAGAATACTGGTGTCAGTTGGAGACTGACCGGACCCTGCTATACAGTTACCATGCCAACCAGAACACAGTTGGTCTTACTAACTTACAAAATAATGGAGCCCAAGAAACCGGGGATCTGTAGCCTCTGTAGGTTGCAGTCTGTTTGTGCCATCATTCCACTCCTAGTAGGTAATAAAATCCTGAATCGTTGGTGGTTTACTAACTACGTTTCTGGGAGTTTGTATATAGAGTGTGTACATCCCTTTATTTCTATAGCCTGCAGTTTCTCGTGGTTAGTCAACACTTAACTCCCCCCGAAATGTATAAAATCAGACACGCGGAATGTGTGAAGATCAAATTGAACTGATATGACAGATAAAAATACTGTACTGCGGATTTCTTAACAACATGAATGTATTCGCCACTATTGTAAAGTGGTTGTTCCACTGGATGTCATAAGGTGAATGCACCAATTTGTAAGTCGCTCTGGATAAGAGCGTCTGCTAAATGACTTAAATGTAAATGTAATAGAGATTCCAAGGAGTCCCAGTGCAAGTGCTTGTTGGGTTTTCTATTTGATGTAGTCAATATCAAATGAAGTGATTAAGAGCAGCTTCTGAAGAGATGCTTTTCCTTCTGAGCTTCTATCTTACGCTTTTTACATTTCCTATTCATCCCAGGAAAGTGAGCATCTGAAATGTGTATATTGTGTAAGTAGCTCACAAATCAAACCTAATCAAAGAATTGGAGACTTAGGTCCATTGATGTTGCTGGGCACCTCTGTGTCTCACTGCCATGACAACTACATTGATACTGCTATGGTACATTAGTGTCGAGTTCTGTCTTTCTGTCAAACTTATTATTATTATTATTATAAACTCTGTCTATCCTGAAGTGTTTCAATTAGCACTTCATTCGAACTCTGTCTTTCACACTCCTACAGCTCTGATGAAGTGCATGAAGATAGCAGCACATTTGATTTGAATCACAAAAGCATTACTCATGTTGCTGACGATAGATAATATCCTACATGCATGACGATAGCAGCACATTTGATTTGAATCACAAAAGCATTACTCATGTTGCTAACGATAGATAATATCCTACATGCATGACGATAGCAGCACATTTGATTTGAATCACAAAAGCATTACTCATGTTGCTAACGATAGATAATATCCTACATGCATGACGATAGCAGCACATCTGATTTGAATCACAAAAGCATTACTCATGTAGCTGACGATAGATATATATCCTATCATTTGCATGACGATAGATAATATCCTACAGCACATCTGATTTGAATCACAAAAGCATTACTCATGTTGCTAACGATAGATAATATCCTACATGCATGACGATAGCAGCACATTTGATTTGAATCACAAAAGCATTACTCATGTTGCTAACGATAGATAATATCCTACATATATCAGCAATAGGCTCCAATCAGGGATTTAGAAGAAAAACACATTGAAAGAAAACTTCTCACTTCATCTAGGTGTGCATATAGTTTGACAGTTATAGTTTGACAGTTATAGTTTGACAGTTATAGTTTGACTGTTATAGTTTGACAGTTATAGTTTGACAGTTATAGTTTGACAGTTATAGTTTGACAGTTATAGTTTGACAGTTATAGTTTGACAGTTATAGTTTGACAGTTATAGTTTGACAGTTATAGTTTGACAGTTATAGTTGTACAGTTATAGTTTGACAGTTATAGTTTGACAGTTATAGTTTGACTGTTATAGTTTGACTGTTATAGTTGTACAGTTATAGTTTGACTGTTATAGTTTGACTGTTATAGTTTGACAGTTATAGTTTGACTCTTATAGTTTGACAGTTATAGTTTGACTGTTATAGTTGTACAGTTATAGTTGTACAGTTATAGTTGTACAGTTATAGTTTGACAGTTATAGTTGTACAGTTATAGTTTGACAGTTATAGTTTGACAGTTATAGTTGTACAGTTATAGTTTGACAGTTATAGTTGTACAGTTATAGTTTGACAGTTATAGTTGTACAGTTATAGTTTGACAGTTATAGTTTGACTGTTATAGTTTGACTGTTATAGTTGTACAGTTATAGTTTGACAGTTATAGTTGTACAGTTATAGTTTGACAGTTATAGTTTGACAGTTATAGTTGTACAGTTATAGTTGTACAGTTATAGTTTGACAGTTATAGTTTGACAGTTATAGTTTGACAGTTATAGTTTGACTGTTATAGTTTGACAGTTATAGTTTGACTGTTATAGTTTGACAGTTATAGTTTGACAGTTATAGTTTGACAGTTATAGTTTGACTGTTATAGTTTGACAGTTATAGTTTGACAGTTATAGTTTGACAGTTATAGTTGTACAGTTATAGTTTGACAGTTATAGTTTGACAGTTATAGTTGTACAGTTATAGTTTGACAGTTATAGTTTGACAGTTATAGTTGTACAGTTATAGTTTGACAGTTATAGTTTGACAGTTATAGTTTGACAGTTATAGTTGTACAGTTATAGTTTGACAGTTATAGTTTGACAGTTATAGTTTGACAGTTATAGTTTGACAGTTATAGTTTGACAGTTATAGTTTGACAGTTATAGTTGTACAGTTATAGTTTGACAGTTATAGTTTGACAGTTATAGTTGTACAGTTATAGTTTGACTGTTATAGTTTGACAGTTATAGTTGTACAGTTATAGTTTGACAGTTATAGTTTGACTGTTATAGTTTGACAGTTATAGTTGTACAGTTATAGTTTGACAGTTATAGTTTGACTGTTATAGTTTGACTGTTATAGTTTGACAGTTATAGTTGTACAGTTATAGTTTGACAGTTATAGTTTGACTGTTATAGTTTGACAGTTATAGTTGTACAGTTATAGTTTGACAGTTATAGTTTGACTGTTATAGTTTGACTGTTATAGTTTGACAGTTATAGTTGTACAGTTATAGTTGTACAGTTATAGTTTGACAGTTATAGTTTGACTGTTATAGTTTGACAGTTATAGTTGTACAGTTATAGTTGTACAGTTATAGTTTGACTGTTATAGTTGTACAGTTATAGTTTGACTGTTATAGTTTGACTGTTATAGTTGTACAGTTATAGTTTGACTGTTATAGTTTGACTGTTATAGTTTGACAGTTATAGTTTGACAGTTATAGTTTGACAGTTATAGTTTGACAGTTATAGTTTGACAGTTATAGTTTGACTGTTATAGTTTGACTGTTATAGTTTGACTGTTATAGTTGTACTGTTATAGTTTGACAGTTATAGTTTGACTGTTATAGTTTGACTGTTATAGTTGTACAGTTATAGTTTGACTGTTATAGTTTGACTGTTATAGTTGTACAGTTATAGTTTGACTGTTATAGTTTGACTGTTATAGTTGTACAGTTATAGTTGTACAGTTATAGTTTGCTGATTTAGATGGACAGTTACAGTTTGACTGTTGAAGTGAAAAACAACTTTTAGATATTGAGACACCATGGCAGGTGACTACTGGATGAGATCTATATGCTGGCATCTCTGGTGTTTTTCCTTAGAGTTGCTGTGCTGCACTGAGCTGTGTGTGTGTTTGTGTGTGTGTGCTGGTATCTGTACTGTACAGCTTAAGCAGCAAGTCAAACGGGCAACCATCAGGCAGCAGCAGCTATCTTCCCTACAGGGAACGTTCCATAATAAATGATGCCCCACTTGAAGAAGACATCTTGGAATCTGTTTTTCCTCTTCTGGAGAGATGCACCTGGGTCTTATCCTCAGCAGAGAGTTGATGTGTGGCACACCAGTCACCAGGCAGAAGTGTTAACTTGTTTTATTTTCCACCACTGTAATATACTGTTCTATATTGTAATATACTGTTCTATATTGTAATATACTGTTCTATATTGTAATATACTGTTCTATATTGTAATATACTGTTCTATATTGTAATATATATTGTAATATACTGTTCTATATTGTACTGTACTATACTTTACAATATTATACAATACGTTACTATACTGTGCTATATTTTACTGTACTATGCTATACTGTACTATACTATATTATAATATACAGTATTATACTGTACTATACTATATTATATTACACTATACTGTACTATACCACAATCTATTCTACTAATACTATAATATGCAGTACAATACTGTCTTGTAATGCACTATATTATTTTATACTAACACTAATACTATACTATATTATACTATACTGTACTCTACTATGGTATACTGTACTATACTATTCTATAAAATATATTACATGGCTGGTGGAAGTTATTCTCGCCATAATTTCACTTCTTTGTAACAATGTGTAAATATTTGGAGTGAGTATAATGCTAATTCATCATGAACGTCTACAGACTATAGATTATATAATGCAGAATATAGAATACAGAATATAGAAAACGGAATATAGAATATAGCAACTAAGGAAAGTGGTGGTTTCTTTCTAGCTGTCCCCTCTCTCTCGCGCTCTCTGTCTCTCTCTGTCTCTCTCTGTCTCTCTCTGTCTCTCTCTGTCTCTCTCTCTCTCTCTCTCTCTCTCTGTGTCTCTCTTTCTATCTTTGTCTATGCCCCTCTCTGTCTATCTTTGTCTACCCCCCCCCTCTCTCTCTCTCTCTCTCTCTCTCTCTCTCTCTCTCTCTCGCTCTCTCTCTCTCTCTCTCGCTCTTTGTCTCTCTCTGTCTCTCTCTCTCTCTGTCTCTCTCTCTCTCTGTCTCTCTCTCAATTCAATTCAAGGGGCTTTATTGGCATGGGAAACATGTGTTAACATTGCCAAAGAAAGTGAGGTAGATAATATACAAAAGTGAAATAGACAATAAAAATGAACAGTAAACATTACACATACAGACATTTCCAAACAATAAAGACATTACAAATGTAATATTTTATATATATATACAGTGTTGTAACAATGTACAAATGGTTAAAGAACACAAGGGAAAATAAATAAGCAGAAATATGGGTTGTATTTACAATGGTGTTTGTTCTTCACTGGTTGCCCTTTACTTGTGGCAACAGGTCACAAATGTTGCTGCTGTGATGTCACACTGTTTTATGTAATCTGAGGGAAATATGTGTCTCTAATATGGTCATATACAAGGCAGGAGATTAGGAAGTGCAGTTCAGTTTCCACCTCATTTTGTGGGAAGTGAGCACATAGCCTGTCTTCTCTTGAGAGCCAGGTCTGCCTACGGTGGCCTTTCTCAATAGCAAGGCTATGCTCACTGTGCCTGTATATAGTAAAAGATGTCCTTTATTTTGTGTCAGTCACAGCGGTCAGGTATATTTCCAAAGTTGATTTCTTTATAGTTGTAGTGATTGACCATAGTGAAGGCGTAGACTCAGGTTGTCTGGGTCTCTGTGTTTTTGGTTGGAAAGGTTTCTCAATTTCTTTCTTAGGTTTTTGCATTCTTCATCAAACCATTTGTCATTGTTGTTAATTTTCTTAGGTTGTCTGCTTGAAATTTTTAGATTTGATATTTAAGATGAGAGGTCAAGTACACTGTTTAGGTTTTCTACTGCCAAATGTACACCTTCACTCTCACTGTTTTCCTTCCATCTGTAGAATTTCTTCATATTATTCAGTTCCTTTGGCTTTCATACCTCATGATACCTATTTTACATTTATTTAACTAGGCAAGGCAGTTAAGGACACATTCTTTTTACAATAATGGCCTACCCCCTCCCAGGCCAAACCCTCCCCTAACCCGGATGAAGCTAGGACAAATGTGCGCCGCCCTATGAGACTCCCGATTGTGGCCAGTTGTGACACAGCCTGAAAATGAACCGGGGGGTCTGTAGTGACGGCCTTAGACCACTGTGCCACTCGGGATGTCTGTAACCAGTGATGTAAAGTCTCTGTGTTCTAGTTGGTGTGTTTGTGTACATATATGCATGGATACCTGCTCGTCGAACCTCTCATTCCAAAATCATGGGCATTAATATGGAGTTGGTCTCCCCCTTTGCTGCTATAACAGCCTCCACTCTTCTGGGAAGGCTTTCCACTAGATGTTGGAACATTGCTGCAGGGACTTGTTTCATTCAGCCAGAAGAGCGTTAGTGAGGTTGGTCACTGATGTTGGGCGATTAGGTCTGGCTCGCAGTCGGCGTTCCAATTCATCCCAAAGGTGTTCGATGGGGTTGAGGTCAGGGCTCTGTGCAGGCCAGTCAAGTTCTTCCACACCGATCTCAACAAACCAGTTCTGTTTGGACCTCTCTTTGTGCACTGGGGCATTGTCATGCTGAAACAGGAAAGGGCCTTCATCACACTGTTGCCACAAAATTGGAAGCACAGAATCGTCTAGAATGTCATTGTATGCTGTAGCGTTACGATTTCCCCTCACTGGAACTAAGGGTCCTAAACCAAACCATGAAAAACATCCCAGACCGTTATTCCTCCTCTACCAAACTTTGCAGTAGGCACTATGCATTAGGGCAGGTAGCGTTGTCCTGGCATCTGCCAAAACCAGGTTCATCAGTCGGACTGCCAGTTGTTGAAGCGTGATTCATCACTCCAGAGATTTTACTCGCGTTTACACTTGTGTAAAATGGTGGTGAGCTTTACGCCACTCTAGCCAACACTTGGCATTGCGCATGGTTATCTTGGGCTTGTGAGCGTCTGCTCGGCCATGGAAACCCATTTCATGAAGCTCCCGATGAACAGTTCTGGTGCTGGCTTCAAAATAACAGCACTTACAGTTGACCAGGGCAGCTCTAGCAGGGCAGAAATTTGATGAACTGAGTTGTTGGAAAGGTGGCATCCTATGACTTTACCACGTTGAAAGTCACTGACCTCTTCAGTAAGACCGTTCTACTGCCAATGTTTGTCTATGAAGATTGCATGAATGTGTGCTAGAATTTATATACCTGTCAGCATGGCGTGTGGACGAAATTGCCGAATCCATGCATTTGAAGGGGTGTCCACATACTTTTGAATATATAGTGTAGGTTAGGAGGTTTGATATATAGTATGTGTGTTGGGAGTTATAGTGTGACACACTCTGCTAGATCTCAGTGAAGATCCTCCCTGTCTCTTCTTCTCCTCTCACAGTCCTCCCTCTCTTCCTGCTCATCTCTTCCGCGGATGGCAGATCAAGCTGTTCCACACTCAGATATGTCACCTTCCGTTGAAGGGTGATACAAGGGTGAATACGTCTCTATTAAGTGTTCTTGCATATGTGCTTTAGTGGTGTTAGTGTCTAAGCCTCTAGAGGTTTACCTCACAACATTAAAAATCTACTCACATTGCTTATCTACAGTACAGCTTCCACTACCACTGGGATGTGAATCTGTCTTCCTTCCCACAGCGACCGTGATCATTAGCGCTGCTATATTGACCATGACTTCCAAAATACTGATATTAAAACTGTTTATACCAGAGAAAACAGACAGTGGAAATGATTGGAATAGTTTGTTTTCTCACGGCGACAACGTCCTTGGTCACATTGCATGACACCACATTAATCACAGCCTGACGGCTGTATTCCACACGGGGCTCGTGTTGATGTCTAAGCCAACACATTTTGGGAAATACCATGGGCATTCTTAGAATGATGCTTTCATATTTGGAGCTATCCTTTCTGATTTGAGGAAAACTTCCTTTCAGCGTACGAGAGAGAGGAGTGAATATTCAATCATATTTCCCTTTTCTGTTTAAATGACATGAAAAATAGTTGATAATAAACAATGGAATGTTAAGGCGACATGTAAACCAAGAAAAAGCCCTGAAGATTACCCAGACGGAAAACACAATTAAATTCGGAAGGAATATGATGATTGTTTATTAGTGTTGTAGAACTGAAGAACGCGGAGAGGGCAGTACAGTGGACCTAATGTGTTCCTATGTATTCACCGTAGGACAGGGAAATGCAGAGTAACAAACCTGTTCTGAACGTTACTGAGGAGGCAATTTTCTCCTCCGTTTCGGTAGTCTGAGAGGTTTTAGCATCGCAGTGCGGTGGTCTCTTTCTCCGATGGCAATGTGTGTGTGTGTGTGTGTGTGTGTGTGTGTGTGTGTGTGTGTGTGTGTGTGTGTGTGTGTGTGTGTGTGTGTGTGTGTGTGTGTGTGTGTGTGTGTGTGTGTGTGTGTGTGTGTGTGTGTGTGTGTGTGTGGGTGTACGTCGCTGCAGTGGAATATTGGACAACATCAAAACGTGTTTATCCTGTTCTTGTGACACCCCAGGGAGCCCTGCTGAAAGCCCAGGAGATAAGGAGAGAAGAGATAAAAGCACACAGAGGGGAGAGGATTGTGTGTGTGTGTTGGTTAGCGATATGGACGCTCTGTCTCTCACCTACCTCCTATTTTAGGCCTCATGGGGATTGGGAGGCAGAGATATCCCACTGCTCCCAGTATGGGTGGTGGATACACACACGCACGCACACACACACACACACACACACACACACACACACACACACACACACACACACACACACACACACACACACACACACACACACACACACACACACACACACACACACACACACACACACACACACACACAACTCAGTATGGGTGGTGGATACACACACACACACACACACACACACACACACACACACACACACACACACACACACACACACACACACACACACACACACACACACAACTCAGTATGGGTGGTGGATACACACATACAAACACACACAAACACACACCACTCAGTATGGGGGCCATATAATTGTCCAATGATGTTCTGGGGACATCACCATACACACCAACCACTAAGCCTGCCCTGGATCGACCCAGAGAAACACTTTTCCAGCTTTAGTAATACAGGGTGATACTTAACCTGCAGAAAGCTTTGGTAGTGCTTTCTGTACTGCCCACTACCCCGCCAACAAACTATTTCAAAGATTATATTTAAGACATGAAGACTTTTCACGCTTGCATCTCTGTCTGTAACCTGCAGAACTAGCTGTATGTGGGTGACTGTCTCTGTCTGTAACCTGCAGAACTAGCTGTATGTGGGTGACTGTCTCTGTCTGTAACCTGCACTACTAGCTGTATGTGGGTGACTGTCTCTGTCTGTAACCTGCAGAACTAGCTGCATGTGGGTGACTGTCTCTGTCTGTAACCTGCAGAACTAGCTGTATGTGGGTGACTGTCTCTGTCTGTAACCTGCAGAACTAGCTGTATGTCGGTGACTGTCTCTGTCTGTAACCTGCAGAACTAGCTGTATGTGGGTGACTGTCTCTGTCTGTAACCTGCAGAACTAGCTGTATGTGGGTGACTGTCTCTGTCTGTAACCTGCAGAACTAGCTGTATGTGGGTGACTGTCTCTGTCTGTAACCTGCAGAACTAGCTGTATGTGGGTGACTGTCTCTGTCTGTAACCTGCAGAACTAGCTGTATGTGGGTGACTGTCTCTGTCTGTAACCTGCAGAACTAGCTGTATGTGGGTGACTGTCTCTATCAGGTGGCATCCTGTCTGGGGGGAGCTGTGTGACTGACCCTCTGTCTCTGTCAGTTGGCCTCTGTTCTGGGGGGAGCTGTGTGACTGACCCTCTGTCTCTGTCAGTTGGCCTCTGTTCTGGGGGGAGCTGTGTGACTGACCCTCTGTCTCTCTCAGTTGGCCTCTGTTCTGGGGGGAGCTGTGTGACTGACCCTCTGTCTCTGTCAGTTGGCCTCTGTTCTGGGGGGAGCTGTGTGACTGACCCTCTGTCTCTGTCAGTTGGCCTCTGTTCTGGGGGGAGCTGTGTGACTGACCCTCTGTCTCTGTCAGGTGCGCTCCTGTCTGGGGGGAGCTGTGTGACTGACCCTCTGTCTCTGTCAGTTGGCCTCCTGTCTGGGGGGAGCCGTGTGACTGACCCTCTGTCTCTGTCAGGTGGCCTCCTCTGGCTGTCTGGGGGGAGCTGGGAGATAAAGGACATAGCCTTGAACCAGTGTCTGCCTGTCTGCCTGTGTATCAAACACGTGCTGCCTTTCCATAGTGTAGAAACTCTAACCCTTTCCATAGTGTAGAAACTCTAACCCTTTCCATAGTGTAGAAACTCTAACCCTTTCCATAGTATAGAAACTCTAACTCTAATCCTTTCCATAGTGTAGAAACACTAACTCTAATCATTTCCATAGTGTAGAAACACTAACTCTAATCCTTTCCATAGTGTAGAAAATCTACATCTAACCCTTTCCATAGTGTAGAAACTCTAACTCTAACCCTTTCCATAGTGTAGAAACTCTAACCCTTTCCATAGTGTAGAAACACTAACTCTAATCCTTTCCATAGTGTAGCAACTCTAACCCTTTCCATAGTGTAGAAACTCTAACTCTAACCCTGTCCATAGTGTAGAAACTCTAACTCTAACCCTTTCCATAGTGTAGAAACTCTAACCATTTCCATAGTGTAGAAACACTAACTCTAATCCTTTCCATAGTGTAGCAACTCTAACCCTTTCCATAGTGTAGAAACTCTAACTCTAACCCTGTCCATAGTGTAGAAACACTAACTCTAATCCTTTCCATAGTGTAGAAACACTAACTCTAATCCTTTCCATAGTGTAGAAACACTAACCCTTTCCATAGTGTAGCAACTCTAACCCTGTCCATAGTGTAGAAACTCTAACTCTAACCCTTTCCATAGTGTAGAAACTCTAACCCTTTCCATAGTGTAGAAACACTAACTCTAATCCTTTCCATAGTGTAGCAACTCTAACCCTTTCCATAGTGTAGAAACTCTAACTCTAACCCTGTCCATAGTGTAGAAACTCTAACTCTAACCCTTTCCATAGTGTAGAAACACTAACTCTAATCCTTTCCATAGTGTAGCAACTCTAACCCTTTCCATAGTGTAGAAACTCTAACCCTTTCCATAGTTTAGCAACTCTAACCCTTTCAATAGTTTAGAAAATCTAACTCTAACCCTTTCCAGAGTTTAGAAACTCTAACCCTTTCAATAGATTAGAAACTCTAACCCCGACCCTTTCCATAGTTTAGCAACTCTAACACTTTCCATAGTTTAGCAACTCTAACCCTTTCAATAGTTTAGCAACTCTAACCCTTTCAATAGTTTAGCAACTCTAACCCTTTCCATAGTTTAGCAACTCTAACCCTTTCCATAGTTTAGCAACGCTAACCCTTTCAATAGTTTAGAAACTCTAACCCTTTCCATAGTTTAGCAACTCTAACCCTTTCCATAGTTTAGCAACTCTAACCCTTTCAATAGTTTAGAAACTCTAACCCTTTCCATAGTTTAGAAACTCTAACCCTTTCCATAGTTTAGCAACTCTAACCCTTTCCATAGTGTAGAAACTCTAACTCTAACCCTTTCCATAGTGTAGAAACACTAACTCTAATCCTTTCCATAGTGTAGCAACTCTAACCCTGTCCATAGTGTAGAAACTCTAACTCTAACCCTTTCCATAGTTTAGCAACTCTAACCCTTTCCATAGTGTAGAAACTCTAACTCTAACCCTGTCCATAGTGTAGAAACTCTAACTCTAACCCTTTCCATAGTGTAGAAACACTAACTCTAATCCTTTCCATAGTGTAGCAACTCTAACCCTGTCCATAGTGTAGAAACTCTAACTCTAACCCTTTCCATAGTGTAGAAACTCTAACCCTTTCCATAGTTTAGCAACTCTAACCCTTTCCAGAGTTTAGAAACTCTAACCCTTTCAATAGATTAGAAACTCTAACCCCGACCCTTTCCATAGTTTAGCAACTCTAACCCTTTCAATAGTTTAGCAACTCTAACCCTTTCAATAGTTTAGCAACTCTAACCCTTTCAATAGTTTAGCAACTCTAACCCTTTCAAGTTTAGCAACTCTAACCCTTTCCATAGTTTAGAAACTCTAACCCTTTCAATAGTTTAGAAACTCTAACCCTTTCCATAGTTTAGCAACTCTAGCCCTTTCAATAGTTTAGATACTCTAACCCTTTCCATAGTTTAGCAACTCTAACCCTTTCAATAGTTTAGCAACTCTAACCCTTTCAATAGTTTAGCAACTCTAACCCTTTCAATAGTTTAGCAACTCTAACCCTTTCCATAGTTTAGCAACTCTAACCCTTTCCATAGTTTAGAAACTCTAACCCTTTCAATAGTTTAGAAACTCTAAAACTCTAACCCTTTCCAGTTTAGTTTACTCTAACCCTTTCCAACTCTAACCCCTTTCAATAGTTTAGAAACTCTAACCCTTTCAATAGTTTAGAAACTCTAACCCTTTCCATAGTTTAGCAACTCTAACCCTTTCAATAGTTGAGAAACTCTAACCCTCACCCTTTCCATAGTTTAGCAACTCTAACCCTTTGCAGAGTTTAGCAACTCTAACCCTTTCCAGAGTTTAGCAACTCTAACCCTTTCCAAAGTTTAGCAACTCTAACCCTTTCAATAGTTTAGAAACTCTAACCCTTTC
>NC_060186.1:72954797-72984797 GCF_021184085.1 Oncorhynchus gorbuscha | reverse complement strand
CATTTTGAAGCTAAAATTACATTTCATCTCTTCACCAATAGTTATATCCAAACATTTAAATTGAACAACAATTACATGTGAATCCGATAACTACAATCTGCAGACTTTCCACTGTAGAGTTTATGTCATCTCATCATTGATGAGAATGTCTCAGATGACAACCGAACTGACATCATATTCATTAAGTACCACCGCATATGTTCAATTGGTCAGATTACCAGAATATAGTTCATTTCCCCCCACCTACTGATGTTCCCAGAATCTCTATGTTAACCAAGGGTTTTTTAAATATAATCTCAGTAGGTTAGAGAGAGGAAAAAGGGGGGAAGAGGTATTTATGACTGTCATAGACCTACCCCCAGGCCAACGTCCTGACACGTCTCTCTCTCTCTCTCTATTGTCGAGAAATGTTTTATAATTTAATGTGTTTACTGTTTGTCTATCTTTTTTATGTATTTGTCTACAAGTTTCTATATGTTTACAACAAGCAAGGGGCATTGGGGAATCATAACATATTGTATGGAATACATTTGTACTGTAGTGGAGTCGTCTCTAGAGTAATGCAAGGTCTCTTTCATGATCATGTGAAACGTCAATTGCTATGGAAACGCTGGGATGAGTTTTTCATTTATGTTAAAGGTAATTATGATGCAACTATGACGGCGATACAATATGGATTACAATTATCGTCATGAATATTAAGGATATACGCACTACATGTTACACACCTAGACACGCAACAAGTTATTAATTATTTGGACATCACACATTATAGTCTTACTCTTATACAGATGTTGTACACACTCTCACTATATCACATCCAATATCATACACATCAACCTACTCAGATGTACTACACACATCAGATCTTGTCTCTATTTTCTAACATCTGTGGCGTTGGCTCACAGGCAAACAGGGTATAAAACACATGTAGCTAGAACCTATTTCTTGAATTCTTTAGAATTATTTTGTGATGGACAAAGAAACTCAAAAGGTGTGATGATATTTATTTTTAAGTCAATTAAAATGTGTGTGAAGTATACACTTTTGTTTCACAGTAGATTTGTTTAAGACCACCAAGAAACACTGGATTTAGCCCACTGCATTAGTTATTAAGTGGGGTAGAAAATGAATCTGTTTAAGTCATAAGCAAAGGGCCCAACTTAAAGAGTATAATTACCCTTTCAAAAAGAGGATGGCATGATTGACTGTGACAGCCACCCCCTGGAGAGCAGCGCTCCTTTGGGGTGTAAGGGGTATAAATAATTTTTTAAATATTTTTTTTTATCCCCAACCTAGGAAAAATCACCTGTTGTTTGGGTATCGTTATGTTATATATGCCCTCCTATTGTTGAAATGTTTAGATAAAAAAAACATTGTTTCAAACACGCCTGCAGAGACATACACACACACACACACACACATCCCTCAGACACAGACGCACACAAAACCCCGAAAACATTGTCTTGAAACACAATTGCATACACACACACGCACTCGCACACGCACACACACCCCAGGATAGATCAACTGCAAACACATGCTTTAACATACACGGATGCACTATCTTGTTAAATAAACACTAACTCTAAAGTGTGACAGCTTCTATATGCAACTATATGCAAACATTAACACTCTAAGGCGTGAGAACGGACGACAGGATGTCCTGACAGGATGCCCATATATGGGCACTCCTTAGAGCACTTGATAACTGCCCTGACATGATGCCCATATATGGTCATACACCACGTGACCCATGACATAGGGTCATACATTTGATGTGTGCCGTCTACTGTATTCTCTCTTGGGTCAGTCAATTACTAATATACGAATACTATTAGTAAAAGTATTTATCTTCAACTCACAATCTGTGGATTCTATTTGATTAAATAGATTGAAATTGTACGTTAAACATCACAGCATAGTTGAAAGATATGTGTTGCGTACAAACCCGAAGTGGATGGCCAGCAGAGATAGATGGGATGGGCTGAGGGAAGCTGAGGGTTGGGATGTGGAATTGGAGACAAGTGGGAGTGGAGCTGCTGTGTGAGAGACAGATGGTCAAAGGTAAAAGTTACAAAAAAAAAGTACAAATAAACATCATTAAAAGCTTGTTTGAATGACACTGAGGGGCAGTGTTTTTACAACTAAGGTCGGTTTGCCTGAGGCTGACGCCGTGCAGGTGTTTTTAGACATGCATATACACACACTCCCATTCAAATAAACACATACAAGAACACACACATACATGTAATAGTGCCAGACATGCACACAAACATATACAGTAGGCATGGCTGTTATGATTCCAGTTGTCCTTGATGTCCTTATTTAATGTATACATTTTTTAAAATTATTTTAATTTTTAATTTTTGCGATGTTTGCCGTTTTCTTCTGTTTTTTCCTTTTTTCTCGTTTGTTCATTCTCCTCGTTGTTGGTGCACTGGGGGTTCTTGGGGGTTCTTGGGGGTTCTTCGGGGTGGGGAATGTAATTCATTGTATTTTTTATTTTTATTTTTTCTTCTTGGTGTGGGTATTGTGTTTCAGATATTCAATGAAAAAAATGATAATAATAAAAAATTAAAAAATAACCTATGTTAGCCATCCACAGAAAAATACTGAACCTTAGCGCGCACACTCATACACACACACACACACACACACACACACACACACACACACACACACACACACACACACACACACACACACACACACACACACACACACACACACACACACACACACACACACACACACACACACACACACACACACACACACGCACACGCACACGCACACGCACACACACATATATAGTCCATACGCGCACACTATAGCTACATTTGACTCCACGACTGATCTGAATTCAGCTGGGAGGGAGGGAGGGAGGGAACATTTCAGGTATGACAAAGCAAGGCCAGATCCAGCCTGACCTAGCTGAAGGCTTACAGCTGTCTCACTGTCTAACAGTATGAGCCAGAGCTTCCTGGGCTTTGTGAACTATACCATTTTGAAGAATGCTCGTTGTATACAATATGTAGGGCTGAAGATAAATATGTATGTTACATGTAAGTCTAAAACATCTCACATTAGTGTCCTGTCCACGTCTGTACATTATGCTGCCTCATGCTATAGAAACAGGACATAGGCGCCTTCCCTATGGACTGTTCTGGCTTGGGCTTACAAAACATCTAATAGTGTCTGATCAAGTCCAATAGGTTCCAGAAGAGTGTGTTTATTACATGGTCTTAATTCTGTGCCTGAAGGCAGGTTCGAGACAGTTACCTGGTGGCTTCAATCACATCTCTCTCTTTCTCTCTCTATTCTCTCCATCCCTCTAATCTCTCTCTCCTATTCTGTCTCTCTACCTCTCCCTTTTCCCTCCCTCTCCTGTCTCTCTCTCTCTCTCTCTCTCTCTCTCTCTCTCTCTCTCTCTCTCTCTCTCTCTCTCTCTCTCTCTCTCTCTCTTGCTTGCTCTTTCTCTTCCCTCTCTCTCTCTCTTCCCTCTCGCTCTACATCCGTATGTTTCTGAGTCTCCTGGGTCTTCAATCTGCAGGACAAACCAGATTGTTTCTGACCACTCAGAGAGACCAGATTGTTTCTGACCACTCAGACAGACCAGATTGTTTCTGGCCACTCAGAGAGACCAGATTGTTTCTGACCACTCAGAGAGACCAGATTGTTTCTGACCACTCAGACAGACCAGATTGTTTCTGACCACTCAGAGAGACCAGATTGTTTCTGACCACTCAGAGAGACCAGATTGTTTCTGGCCACTCAGAGAGACCAGATTGTTTCTGACCACTCAGACAGATGTTGGAGGTGAACGATTGAGAGCTGGATCAGTAATACACTGATGGAGAGATGGGGAGGAAGGCCACATTCTCTATTAAACTAGCAATTGACCCCCCGCAAGTTTTATCTGGCATCGCCTTCAGTCTGCACTGTGGTTCTTGCTAGATGCATACATACACACACCCACATACAAACACACAAACACTCAAACCCACACACAGACCAGATTGTTTCACCAGCCCAGACAGACCAGAGCCCAGAGAGACCAGTGGTTGTGAATAGCAGACCAGATTGTTTCTGACCACTCAAACAGTAGCTCCAGCCTATTGATCTATCAGGCACTCTGCTAAAGGTCTCTTTGATCTCTTGATGATGTTTACAGTGAGTGAGCTGGCTGAGGATTTCTATAGATCCTCACCGTTTAATAGTGATGTCTTATGCGGGCTGTTTTGTGGGTTTAAATACAATGCAACCAAACTTTAAATTTCTCTCTATATGCCTGTCTGTGTCTCTCTCTCTCTGTCTGTGTCTATCTCTGACTGTCTCTCTCTCTCTCTCTGTCTGTGTCTCTCTCTGTCTGTGTGGCTCTCTCTGTCCCTGTGTCTCTCTCTGTCTATCTGTGTCTATCTCTGTCTTTGTCTATCTCTGTCTTTGTCTATCTCTGTCTGTGTCTATCTCTGTCTGTGTCTATCTCTGTCTGTGTCTATCTCTGTCTGTCTATCTCTGTCTCTCTCTCTGTCTGTGTCTCTCTCTGTCTGTGTATCTCTCTGTCTGTGTATCTCTCTGTATGTGTCTCACTCTGTCTGTCTCTCTCTAGTTGTGTCTATCTCTGTCTGTGTCTATCTCTGTCTGTGTCTCTGTCTGTCTGTGTCCCTCTCTGTCTGTGTCTATCTCTGTCTGTGTGTGTCTGTCTCTCTCTCTCTCTGTCCCTGTGTGTCTCTCTGTCTGTCTGTGTCTATCTCTGACTGTCTCTCTGTCTGTCTGTGTCTATCTCTGTCTATCTGTGTCTATCTCTGTCTGTGTCTCTCTTTGTCTTTGTCTCTCTCTGTCTGTGTCTCTCTCTGTCTGTTTCTCTCTCTGTCTGTGTCTCACTCTGTCTGTGTCTCTCTCTGGCTGTGTCTATCTCTGTCTGTGTCTCTCTCTGTCTGTGTCTCTCTCTGTCTGTGTCTCTCTCTGGCTGTGTCTATCTCTGTCTGTGTCTCTCTCTGTCTGTGTCTCTCTCACTGGCTGTGTCTATCTCTGTCTGTGTTTATCTCTGTGTGTGTCTCTGTCTGCCTATGTCTCTGTCTGCCTATGTCTCTCTCTGTGTTTCTTTCTGTGTCTCTGGCTGTGTCTCTCTCTCTGTGTCTCTCTCTCTCTCTATGTCTGTGTCTCTCTCTGTCTGTCTCTCTGTCTGTCTATGTCTCTCTCTGTCTGTGTCTCTCTCTGTCTGTGTCTATCTCTGTCTGTGTCTCTCTTTGTCTGTGTCTCTCTTTGTCTGTGTGTCTGTCTGTCTGTCTGTCTGTCTGTCTGTCTGTCTGTCTGTCTGTCTGTCTGTCTGTCTGTCTGTCTGTCTGTCTGTCTGTCTGTCTGTCTGTCTGTCTGTCTGTCTGTCTGTCTGTCTGTCTGTCTGTCTGTCTGTCTGTCTGTCTGTCTGTCTGTCTGCCTGCCTGCCTGCCTGCCTGCCTGCCTGCCTGCCTGTGTCTCTCTCTCTCTCTAGTAGACAATGTATTTCAGGCTTTCTACCCTTTTTCTCACTCTGCATATGTTATATTAAACCAGAGGAAGGTTCTTCGATTTTTTTTCGTACTACCAGCCTTTGTTCTTGGTTTGCAGGCTTATGTTTAATACATGAGGATTGGGAGACTTATTCGATTGTTGGCCTCTGCGCCTGTTATTCCCAGGCAGGGACTATTTTAAAGAGTTGCTTTAGGTCAGAAAATGCACCCTGGGATCTGTCGTCTCCCACCTCATGTGGTAGACTTTCTGAATCAGATTAGTATTTAGAACATGGAGGACTTGCCTTTGACTAAGTGATGTGGGAGGATTTGGTTCTATGGCCTTTTTCCCAAACAAGGTGAATCCACTTTGGAGGACAAATGTGAAATGTGACCGCACCATCCCTGGTGTCTGGGTTGGGGTCATTTCTGAATTGAGTTGGAAATTGGTCTTAAATTCCAATTCAATTCTTGAATTTGAATTGATTTTGAATTGGCCAAACCCCACAGCTGTTAATTCATTTAAATTCAAATGGATAATGTACTCCATAAATCACATTTATTTCTGACAGAATTTATAGTTACCAATACTATGTTGTTATATTCTTACATTTCATTTTTTAAAACAAATTCTCTAAAGTTTTAAATAATTACAGTGGTCTGAAAATATTGTCATATAATTGTGTAGGTTGTCTATAATAATTCATAATTCACTTAGATGTTATTAAATTTAAAAAATACACGTACTGTATATATCCCAGAATGCATTAAGTTAAAACACTCCAGAATGGAATGGAACAACCTAACATGCCATGACAAAAATACAGAGTTATCATCAACCTAATATTTGAAATAGTAAATGTATTGAGGTATTGGTCAAAGGAATGAGACTCATATGTTAGATGTCTCAGTTGAATTTATTTGAATTGGTTTTAATTCAATTCTACTTCCTTTAATTCCATTTCAATTCAAATTCAGATTTCTGTGGCCAATTCCAATTTCAATTCATGTCATGGGTTGATCCCAAGTAGTAGTGTTCTAGACCGAGAAGCTTGTACCTCTCTTTTTCCCTTTCAGTGTCTTGCTCTGTCTCTCTGTCTCTCTCTCTCTCTCTTTCTCTCTCACTCTCTCTCTTTCTCTCTCACTCTCTCTCTCACTCTCTCTCTTTCTCTCTCGGTCTCTCGCTCTCTTTCTCTCTCGGTCTCTCACTCTCTTTCTCTCTCAGTATCTCTCTCTCTCTCGGTCTCTCCCTCTCTTTCTCTCTCGGTCTCTCACTCTCTTTCTCTCTCAGTATCTCTCTCTCTCTCTTTCTCTCTCAGTCTCTCTCTCTCTCGGTCTCTCTTTCTCTCTCGGTCTCTCGCTCTCTTTCTCTCTCAGTATCTCTCTCTCTTTCTCTCTCAGTATCTCTCTCTCTCTCTCTCTCCCTTTCAACCCCTCTCTCCCTCTCTCTCTTTCCATGAGGTGATGTTTTTCAACTTGGGCATTGATTTTGCTATCTACATTAGTTGAAATGTACCAATATACTTTTTCTAAAACATCTCTCCCTGTCTCTCTGCAGCTGGTACCACGTATATCTTCGGTAAGGGCGGGGGTCTGATCACGTATACGTGGCCTAACAACGAGAGGCCCAGCACGCGTACCGACCGTCTGGCTGTGGGCTTCAGCACCACCATCAAGGATGGAATCCTGGTTCGCATCGACAGCGCTCCACGACTAGGGGACTACATCATGCTACACATCGTAAGCTATTTTTTAGACTACTACTGTGTGCCCTATAGCTTTTGCAAGTGCCATGCTCTACAAACTGAGCCACATGGGACTAACCATTCAGTCTACACTGTGCTCCTATCTAACCCTCGGCAGGGAGATGACATCCAGCACTACATTGTTAGTTTTACTACTAAATTGCCAGGTTTTCAGGGGCCTCTGTGTATTTACAGTGACTCCTTACTGTAGTAGTTCAAGTAATTTCCCTTCTCCCTGGTTTTAAACTGTTATTTCAGTTACTGATGCTTTTCCCTGGTTCTAAACTAATAGTTCAGTTACTGATGCTTCTCCCTGGTTTTAAACTAATAGTTCAGTTACTGATGCTTCTCCCTGGTTTTAAACTGTTATCTCAGTTACTGATGCTTTTCCCTGGTTCTAAACTAATATTTCAGTTACTGATGCTTCTCCCTGGTTCTAAACTAATATTTCAGTTACTGATGCTTCTCCCTGGTTCTAAACTAATATTTCAGTTACTGATGCTTCTCCCTGGTTCTAAACTAATATTTCAGTTACTGATGCTTCTCCCTGGTTCTAAACTGATAGTTCAGTTACTGATGCTTCTCCCTGGTTTTAAACTAATAGTTCAGTTACTGATGCTTCTCCCTGGTTTTAAACTGTTATCTCAGTTACTGATGCTTTTCCCTGGTTTTAAACTGTTATCTCAGTTACTGATGCTTTTCCCTGGTTCTAAACTAATATTTCAGTTACTGATGCTTCTCCCTGGTTCTAAACTAATAGTTCAGTTACTGATGCTTCTCCCTGGTTCTAAACTAATATTTCAGTTACTGATGCTTCTCCCTGGTTCTAAACTAATATTTCAGTTACTGATGCTTCTCCCTGGTTCTAAACTGATAGTTCAGTTACTGATGCTTCTCCCTGGTTTTAAACTAATAGTTCAGTTACTGATGCTTCTCCCTGGTTTTAAACTGTTATCTCAGTTACTGATGCTTCTCCCTGGTTCTAAACTAATATTTCAGTTACTGATGCTTCTCCCTGGTTCTAAACTAATATTTCAGTTACTGATGCTTCTCCTGGTTCTAAACTAATATTTCAGTTACTGATGCTTCTCCCTGGTTCTAAACTAATATTTCAGTTACTGATGCTTCTCCCTGGTTCTAAACTAATATTTCAGTTACTGATGCTTCTCCCTGGTTCTAAACTAATATTTCAGTTACTGATGCTTCTCCCTGGTTCTAAACTAATATTTCAGTTACTGATGCTTCTCCCTCTAAACCTGATGTGGTTCTAAACTAATATTTCAGTTACTGATGCTTCTCCCTGGTTCAAAACTAATATTTCAGTTACTGATCTTCTCCTGGTTCTAAACTAATATTTCAGTTACTGATGCTTCTCCCTGGTTCTAAACTAATATTTCAGTTACTGATGCTTCTCCCTGGTTCTAAACTAATATTTCAGTTACTGATGCTTCTCCCTGGTTCTAAACTAATAGTTCAGTTACTGATGCTTCTCCCTGGTTCTAAACTAATAATTCAGTTACTGATGCTTCTCCCTGGTTCTAAACTAATATTTCAGTTACTGAACTATTTCAGTTACTGATGCTTCTCCCTGGTTCTAAAATATTTCAGTTACTGATGCTTTCTTTAAACTAATATTTCAGTTACTGATGCTTCTCCTGGTTTAAACTAATATTTCAGTTACTGATGCTTCTCCCTGGTTCTAAACTAATATTTCAGTTACTGATGCTTCTCCCTGGTTTAAACTAATATTTCAGTTACTGATGTTCTAAACTAATATTTCAGTTACTGATGCTTCTCCCTGGTTCTAAACTAATATTTCAGTTACTGGATGCTTCTCCCTGGTTCTAAACTAATATTTCAGTTACTGATGCTTCTCCCTGGTTCTAAACTAATATTTCAGTTACTGATGCTTCTCCCTGGTTCTAAACTAATATTTCAGTTACTGATGCTTCTCCCTGGTTCCTGGTTCTGGTTAAACTAATATTTCAGTTACTGATGCTTCTCCCTGGTTCTAAACTAATATTTCAGTTACTGATGCTTCTCCCTGGTTCTAAACTAATAGTTCAGTTACTGATGCTTCTCCCTGGTTTTAAACTGTTATTTCAGTTACTGATGCTTCTCCCTGGTTCTAACCTAATATTTCAGTTACTGGTGCTTCTCCCTGGTTTTAAACTGTTATTTCTGATGTTATTTCTGATGCTTCTCCCTGGTTCTTAAACTAATATTTCAGTTACTGATGCTTCTCCCTGGTTCTAAACTAATATTTCAGTTACTGGTGCTTCTCCCTGGTTTTAAACTGTTATTTCAGTTACTGATGCTTCTCCCTGGTTTTAAACTGTTATTTCAGTTACTGATGCTTCTCCCTGGTTCTAAACTAATATTTCAGTTACTGATGCTTCTCCCTGGTTCTAAACTAATATTTCAGTTACTGATGCTTCTCCCTGGTTCTAAACTAATATTTCAGTTACTGATGCTTCTCCCTGGTTCTAAACTGATAGTTAACTGATGCTTCTCCTGGTTTTAAACTAATATTTCAGTTACTGATGCTTCTCCCTGGTTCTAAACTACTGATTTCAGTTACTGATGCTTCTCCCTGGTTCAAAACTAATATTTCAGTTACTGATGCTTCTCCCTGGTTCTAAACTAATATTTAAGTTACTGATGCTTCTCCCTGGTTCTAAGCTGATAAGTTCTTCATTGACTGACTCCAGGACTAGAGTTAAACTGTTGTAATGTTTCTAAACCGTGACCCACAATGTAAATGGTTGAATAAGATCGTACGTTTCTAACAGAGGCACATCTATAATACATACATAGTACGCCCCTTGTCTTCTACAGATATCTGTCACACAATTCTCTCACAATGAAGTGAATCTTAATTAATTGTTAATAAACCATGTCTGTCTGACACGTGTGTCACTGTGTCATGGAAACCCTGTGTGAATCAGCTGTGCATCCCAACATTCATATCTCATGACGTCCTTATGCTGTTGTTGTTGTTTACTTATTTACATAATAATCAGAAAAGATGGCCACCGACTGTAGAAACTTCCTTGGAAAGGTGGCAGAGGAATGTTGATGTGGTGTGAAAGCAGTGATGTTGTGGAGAGAGGGAGACAGGGATGAAGAAAGGATACTACTGAGCCAACAGATTGAGTGCCAGTCTCTCCTTAAAGACTCCCCTCATCTCTGAAGTGAGCGTGTTGCAACGAGCTGTTGGATGTACACTGCTCCAACCTCGCCATCTGTTCACACAACATGAAGGCCATGCACCGATTTCAGCTGCTTTACAGTCTAGAGGAATGTGTGTCTGAGAGAGAGAAACAGGAACGAGAGAGCGAGAGAGCGAGAGAGAGAGCAGAGAGAGAGAGCGAGAGAGAGAGAGAGAGAGCGAGAGAGAGAGCGAGAGAGAGAGAGAGAGAGAGAGAGAGAGAGAGAGAGAGAGAGAGAGAGAGAGAGAGAGAGAGAGAGAGAGAGAGAGAGAGAGGAGGGAGGAAAAGAAGAGGAGTGGGGTCAAAGACGAAAAGATGGAAAATGCCTCTCCTCACTTCATCTGGTTTGGTAAATGCAGAAACCTCGATAGGAAGGAATTCAAATCATTTTTTAAAATCAGAGCTGACTGTCTTTCTCCAGCCAAGCTTCAACTGTTTTAAATTGCCTCCAAGTTGTTAGCAGCAAATATTTTCATTCCTGACAGATCACAAATTAATTTATTGTAAAATATAATTGTATTTTACAAATTAATGCCACAAATATTCATAGTATTCCCTCCATTTTAACACAGGCTAATAATTTCACTGATATGTCCAATAGGTCTCTCTGTAGATTTTAAGAGATGTACTGTATATACAGTGGGGAGAACAAGTATTTGATACACTGCCGATTTAGCAAGTTTTCCTACTTACAAAGCATGTAGGGGTCTGTAATTTTAAAATCCAGAAAATCACATTGTATGATTCATTTATTTATTATTATTATATTTAGTATTTATTTATTTATTATTATTTTATTTTTTTCTCCCCTTTTTTCTCCCCAATTTCGTGGTTTCCAATTGTTTTTAGTAGCTACTATTTTGTCTCATCGCTACAACTTCCGTACGGGCTCGGGAGAGACGAAGGTTGAAAGTCATGCGTCCTCCGATACACAACCCAACCAAGCCGCACTGCTTCTTAACACAGTGCGCATCCAACCCGGAAGGCAGCCGCACCAATGTGTCGGAGGAAACACTGTGCACCTGGCAACCTTGGTTAGCGGCCCGCCACAGGAGTCGCTGGTGCGCGATGAGACAAGGACATCCCTACCGGCCAAGCCCTCCCTAACCCAGACGACGCTAGGCGAATTGTGCGTCGCCCCACAGACCTCCCGGTCGCGGCCGGATACGACAGAGCCTGGGCGGGAACCCAGAGTCTCTGATGGCACAGCTGGTGCTGCAGTACAGCGCCCTTAACCACTGAGCCACTTAGGAGGCGCATTGTATGATTTTTAAGTAATTCATTTGCATGACATAAGTATTTGATACATCGGAAAAGCAGAACTTCATATTTGGTACAGAAACCTTTGTTTGCAATTACAGAGATCATAAGTTTCCTGTAGTTCTTGATCAGGTTTGCACACACTGCAGCAGGGATTTTGGCCCACTCCTCCATACAGACCTTCTCCAGATCCTTCAGGTTTCAGGGCTGTCTCTGGGCAATACGGACTTTCAGCTCCCTCCAAAGATTTTCTATTGGGATCAGGTCTGAAGACTGGCTAGGCCACTCCAGGATATGCTTCTTACGGAGCCACTCCTTAGTTGCCCTGGCTGTGTGTTTTGGGTCGTTGTCATGCTGGAAGACCCAGCCATGACCCATCTTCAATGATCTTACTGAGGGAAGGAGGTTTATGGCCAAGATCTCGCGATACATGGCCCCATCCATCCTCCCCTCAATACAGTGCAGTCGTCCTATCCCCTTTGCAGAAAATCATCTCTAAAGAATGATGTTTCCACCTCCATGCTTCACGGTTGGGTTGGTGTTCTTGGGGTTGTACTCATCCTTCTTCCTCCAAACACAGCGAGTGGAATTTAGACCAAAAAGCTCTATTTTTGTCTCATCAGACCACATGACCTTCTCCCATTCCTCCTCTGGATCATCCAGATGGTCATTGGCAAACTTCAGACGGGCTTGAGCAGGGGGAGCATGCGCTGGCTTGATCAGGTGGAGCTTGCGTGTGCTGCAGGATTTTAATCCATGACGGCATAGTGTGTTACTAATGGTTAAGCTCTCTTCAGGTCATTGACCAGATCCTGCCGTGTAGTTCTGGGCTGATCCCTCACCTTCCTCATGCTCATTGACGCCCTACGAAGTGAGATCTTGCATGGAGCCCCAGACCGAGGGTGATTGACCGTCATCTTGAATGTCTTCCATTTTCTAATAATTGCGCCAACAGTTGTTGCCTTCTCAGCAAGCTGCTTGCCTATTGTCCTGTAGCCCATCCCAGCCTTGTGCAGGTCTACAATTGTAACCCTGATGTTCTTACACAGCTCTCTGGTCTTGACCATTGTGGGGAGGTTGGAGTCTGTTTGATTGAGTGTGTGGACAGGTGTCTTTTATACAGGTAACGAGTTCAAACAGGTGTAGTTAATACAAGTAATGAGTGGAGAACAGGAGGGATTCTTAAAGAAAACCTAACAGGTCTGTGAGAGCCGGAATTCTTACTAGTTGGTAGGTGATCAAACTTATGTCATGCAATAAAATACAAATTTATTACTTAAAAATCAAACAATGTGATTTTCTGGATTTTTGTTTTAGATTCCGTCTCTCACAGTTGAAGTGTACCTATGATAAAAATTACAGACCTCTACATGCTTTGTAAGTAGGAAAACTTGCAAAATCGGGCAGTGTTTAAAATAGTTGTTTTCTCCACTGGATTTACATCCTATAATGGTTGAATGGAAATGTCAGCAAATGGTTGTAGAATAGAATTGGTTCTCAATGACTTACGTAAAGGTTATATAAGAATGACCTTAGCTCATTGATAGCCCAAGACCTCCAAACACAGTGCCTTCAATAAAGCCATTATCCATCCATGATCCATTCTAGATAATTATTCAAAATGACAGCTGCTGCTCAATCAAATAGAAAAGGGTACAAGTATTACAGTATGTGTGTGTGCTTGTCTCTGTGTGTGTGTGAGTGCACGTGTGTGTGTGTGTGTGCACATGCGTGTCCGTATGTGTGTGCGTGTTTGTGCGTGTTTGTGCGTGTGTGTGTGTGTGTGTGCGTGTGTGCATGCGCGTGCGTGCGTGCGTGTGTGTGCGTGTGTGTGTGTGTGTGCGTGTGTGCATGCACGTGCGTGCGTGTGTGTGCGTGTATGTGTGTGTGTGTGCGTTGGTGTGTGTGTGTGTGTGTGTGCATGTGTGTGCGGGCGCAATGACCAGACTAAAGTCTAACCAAAGGTCTTCCCCAACTATCCAGACCCTCAGGGATCCTTTAGCCTTTAGGACAGTAAGCTGATGTTGTTGTAGGATCAGCCGCGGTGCAACAGCACACAGTAGGACGTTGAAGATTAGCTAGCTACCATGGCCGAGACATGGTCGAGACATGGCCGAGACATAGTCGAGACATGGCCAAGACATAGTCGAGACATGGCCGAGACATGGCCGAGACATGGCCGAGACATGTCCGAGACATGGCCGAGACATGGTCGAGACATGGCCGAGACATGGTCGAGACATGGCCGAGACATGGTCGAGACATGGCCGAGACATGGCCGAGACATGGCCGAGACATGGTCGAGACATGGTCGAGACATGGCCGAGACATGGCCGAGACATGGCCGAGACATGGCCGAGACATGGCCGAGACATGGCCGAGACATGGTCGAGACATGGCCGAGACATGGCCGACAGGGCTCTGTGGGACTGCTCTTTGGAGCTGATAGGTTTATAATGAGAACGAAGAATGGAAGTAATTGGAGTCACGCAAACTATTAATTCCGTTTTATTTCTGTAATCCTCAAATCTTTAAAGCATCTATTTGTATTATGCCTTGATATTATACAAACGCTGTTGGTAAGGCTAGTTAGTACCATAGAAATAGGAAATAAATATCCTGTTGTGGTCGTTCTAGTCATTCTATTTCTATGTTTCTGTACAAGTAACATCTGCTGTAATGGTATATTTTTTGCTTGATGATTTGGGCAGCAATAATGACAGGTTCTTATAAAGAGAGTAAAGATTCAGAGGCCTAATTTTAATCACTCTCTCTCTCCGCCTCTCGCTCACTCTTTCTCTCTCCATCTCTCTCTCTCACTCTCTGTCTCTGAACAGCTAGTTCAAGGCTTGTTTTGGTCGAGCTGAAATTATCACATTGTTTCTTATCCAGTTTGTCTAATAATCTAATAAAATGGACGATTTAAATGGCTGAGCTCTAGGACGCTCTGAATAATTCCCTCATTATAGACTAGAGAACCGTTAATACCCATTTTTCTCAAATTGGTATAGACCGTTTAAGGACTACTGCTTATGCAAAGCAAAAAACAGAAAAGCACTGGCGTTTCCGTAGTTACAGAGGCTCCAGCCAAGTAGCTTACTGTATTAACACTTTGTTAACAACAGCTCAGAGTTTTATAACAGCACAGCAACATGTAAAAATTAACTGCTTAAAAAGTGATTAAACCTACCGCGAGGAATCACCGGTGAAGCGCTATAACTTGTATCATGGTCACTGCGTGTTGTGGTGTGTTCTAGAAGATTGTATAAGCACTGTACGGTATGTCCCCTCTCCTCTTAAACCCATAATAAAGCCCCCTGCAGCCCAGGGACTGATGTGTTGCTAGTGACTCACACAGTATCACGCCAGGGAATGTAGATAGCTGCAGGTAAAGCTTACCCAGGACATGCCACACAGACAGAGAGGGAGAGGGAGAGGGAGAGGGAGAGGGAGAGGGAGAGGGAGAGGGAGAGGGAGAGGGAGAGGGAGAGGGAGAGGGAGAGGGAGGGAGAGGGAGAGAGAGAGAGAGAGAGAGAGAGTATACCTCGGCACTAAATCCTTTTGAGACAAAGTCTAAAAAAAGATGGGTATTTCTGTGCACGTTGGTGTTCAGATGTCTCGGTGTTGTAATGAGGGACGTATCTTTTGGTGTATATAGTGTTGGATTCTGGAGTAAACTTTTACAATTTATATACTAGAGACATGATACAGTAGATCAGAAGTAATACTATAGTATCTGAGTAATAGAGAGTGGTTGTTACATCAGTAATACTATAGTATCTAAGGAGTGATGGATAATGGTTGTTACATCAGTAATACTATAGTATCTGAGGAGTGATAGAGACTGGTTGTTACATCAGTAATACTATAGTATCTGAGTGATAGAGAATGGTTGTTACATCAGTAATACTATAGTATCTGAGGGGTGATAGAGAATGGTTGTTACATCAGTAATACTATAGTATCTGAGGAGTGATAGAGAATGGTTGTTACATCAGTAATACTATAGTATCTGAGGAGTGATAGAGACTGGTTGTAGTAATACTATAGTATCTGAGGAGTGATAGAGAATGGTTGTTACATCAGTAATACTATAGTATCTGAGGAGTGATAGAGAATGGTTGTTACATCAGTAATACTATAGTATCTGAGGGGTGATAGAGACTGGTTGTTACATCAGTAATACTATAGTATCTGAGGAGTGATAGAGATTGGTTATTACATCAGTAATACTATAGTATCTGAGGAGTGATAGAGACCGGTTGTAGTAATACTATAGTATCTGAGGGGTGATAAAGACTGGTTGTTACATCAGTAATACTATAGTATCTGAGGGGTGATAGAGACTGGTTGTTACATCAGTAATACTATAGTATCTGAGGGGTGATAGAGACTGGTTGTAGTAATACTATAGTATCTGAGGGGTGATAGAGACTGGTTGTAGTAATACTATAGTATCTGAGGGGTGATAGAGACTGGTTGTAGTAATACTATAGTATCTGAGGGGTGAAAGAGACTGGTTGTTACATCAGTAATACTATAGTATCTGAGGGGTGATAGAGACTGGTTGTAGTAATACTATAGTATCTGAGGGGTGATAGAGAATGGTTGTTACATCAGTAATACTATAGTATCTGAGGAGTGATAGAGAATAGTTGTTACATCAGTAATACTATAGTATCTGAGGAGTGATAGAGAATGGTTGTTACATCAGTAATACTATAGTATCTGAGGAGTGATAGAGAATGGTTGGTACATCAGTAATACTATAGTATCTGAGTGATAGAGAATGTTTGTTACATCAGTAATACTATAGTATCTGAGGGGTGATAGACTGGTTGTAGTAATACTATAGAGACTGGTTGTTACATCAGTAATACTATAGTATCTGAGGGGTGATAGACTGGTTGTAGTAATACTATAGAGACTGGTTATTACATCAGTAATACTATAGTATCTGAGGAGTGATAGAGAATGGTTGTTACATCAGTAATACTATAGTATCTGAGTGATAGAGAATGGTTGGTACATCAGTAATACTATAGTATCTGAGGGGTGATAGAGAATGGTTGTTACATCAGTAATACTATAGTATCTGAGGGGTGATAGAGACTGGTTGTTACATCAGTAATACTATAGTATCTGAGTGATAGAGACTGGTTGTTACATCAGTAATACTATAGTATCTGAGGGGTGATAGAGAATGGTTGTTACATCAGTAATACTATAGTATCTGAGGGGTGATAGAGACTGGTTGTTACATCAGTAATACTATAGTATCTGGGGGTGATAGAGACTGGTTGTAGTAATACTATAGTATCTGAGGGGTGAAAGAGACTGGTTGTTACATCAGTAATACTATAGTATCTGAGGGGTGAGACTGGTTGTCAGATAGAGACTGGTTACATCAGTAATACTATAGTATCTGAGAATGGTTGTTAATCAGTAATACTATAGACTGGATTGAGTGTTACATCAGTAATACTATAGTATCTGAGGGTGATAGAGAATGGTTGTTACATCAGTAATACTATAGTATCTGAGGGGTGATAGACTGGTTGTTACATCAGTAATACTATAGTATCTGAGTGATAGAGAATGGTTGTTACATCAGTAATACTGGTTGTTACATCAGTAATATAGTATCTGATGGGGGCTGAGGGTGATAGAGACTGGTTGTTACATCAGTAATACTATAGTATCTGAGTGATGAGAGAGACTGGTTGTTACATCAGTAATACTATCTAGTATCTGAGTATCTGAGTGATAGAGAATGGTTGTTACATCAGTAATACTATCTAGTATCTGAGGAGTGATAGAGAATGGTTGTTACATCAGTAATACTATAGTATCAGTAATACATCAGTAATACTATAGTATCTGAGTGATAGAGAATGTTTGTTACATCAGTAATACTATAGTATCTGAGGGGTGATAGACTGGTTGTAGTAATACTATAGAGACTGGTTGTTACATCAGTAATACTATAGTATCTGAGGGGTGATAGACTGGTTGTAGTAATACTATAGAGACTGGTTATTACATCAGTAATACTATAGTATCTGAGGAGTGATAGAGAATGGTTGTTACATCAGTAATACTATAGTATCTGAGTGATAGAGAATGGTTGGTACATCAGTAATACTATAGTATCTGAGGAGTGATAGAGAATGGTTGTTACATCAGTAATACTATAGTATCTGAGGGGTGATAGACTGGTTGTAGTAATACTATAGTATCTGAGGAGTGATAGAGAATGGTTGTTACATCAGTAATACTATAGTATCTGGGGGGTGATAGAGACTGGTTGTTACATCAGCAATACTATAGTATCTGAGGAGTGATAGAGACTGGTTGTTACATCAGTAATACTATAGTATCTGAGGAGTAATACTGAATGGTTGTTACATCAGAAGTTAATGGTTAACTGTAGGAGACACATGGCTTTGGAATGTGCTGGGTGGACAGGAGGCAGTCACAGGAATACTATAGGTGATACAGGTGGAGAGTTTTGGATTAGACATCAAGGGGTTGAGGTCAGGTGACCTTAAGGGAGAAGGAATTGCTTATTAATCACTTCCTCTTCCTGTCGGACCATAACAGATGAAAGGACTGGAGAGAAGGAGGAGTGCCTAAATAACTAATACATGTAATGTCTGAATGCAGCTGTATCGACCCTTTGGGAAGAATTCAACTTGGTTAAGCTTCTCTAGTGTCCATTGAGTTATTTACTCTGAACATAACAACCTAACAATAGTCAATAAATAGACCATGTTAGACAGCGCAGGGCTGTATTTGGTTGTATTTGTTTTTTTCTCACCATTACCTATTTCTATCTGCTGTCTGCATGATCCAAATCTATAGGTTCCTCGTCACATGCAATCACCGAGAGGCTGTTACAACACACACTCCTCCCATCTTCTCCTCTGCTATCTTCCTCACCTCTCCTGCTCTTCTTCCCTCAACTCCTCTCCTCCCTGACAACTCTAACACTTCAACATACACTGTCCCTCCCTCCCTCCCTCCCTCCCTCCCTCCCTCCCTCCCTCCCTCCCCTCCCTCCCTCCCAAACTCCCTCCCTCCCTCCCTATCCCTCTCCCTCCCTCCCAAACTCCCTCCCTCCCTCCCAATCTCCCTCCCTCCCTCCCAATCTCCCTCCCTCCCATTCTCCCTCCCTCTCAGTCTCTCTCCCACTCTTCCAAGGAGCCTTCAGATCCAGCATACAGTACCAGGCAATCAGACAGGCTTTTTAATGCTGCAATCGCACAATGAATTCCATTACCCGCTTGAGCCTCCCCACTTTGATTCAGATGGAAAAAGTTGTGGGTAATTGAAAAGCCCATTCCAGACAAGAGAACATGCATCCTATTGTGTAGAAACGGCTAGCTGGAGCTCGTCTGAGAGGTCGGCTGTGAATGCCATCACTTGCTAGTAGTTAATGCTGATTGCTTAGGTTCTGCTCACAACAGTTTTAGAACATGATGTTGAGGCCCTGGGTGACTAGGTTGGCTGGATTATTTGCACTCTTTTGGACCTTACTTTGACACCGCCTGGAATGGAGGTCCTGGATGCCAGAAAGCTTGGCCCCAGTGATGTACTGTGCAATACGCACTATCCTTTGTAGTGCCTTGCGGTCGGAGGCGGAGCAGTTGTTTTTCTACCGTCAGGCTTTTCCACCGTGCTTCACATCATCATCAAATTTATAAAAATAGCCCTTCGTACATCAGCTGATATTTCAAGGTGCTGTACAGAAACCCAGCCTAAAACCCCAAACAGCAAGCAATGCAGGTGTTGAAGCACATTGGCTAGGAAAAACTCCCTAGAAAGGACAAAACCTAGGAAGAAACCTAGAGAGGAACCAGGCTATGAGGGGTGGACAGTCCTCTTCTGGCTGTGCCGGGTGGAGATTATAACTCAACATGGCCAACATGGTGTGGGACCGGTAGGACATCCGGTGAACAGGTCAGGATTCCATAGCCGCAGGCAGAACAGTTGAAACTGGAGCAGCAGCACGGCCAGGCCAGGTGGACTGGGGACAGAGTCATCATGACAGATAGTCCTGAGGCATGGTCCTAGGGCTCAGGTCCTCCGAGAGAGAGAAAGAAAGAGAGAAAGAGAGAATTAGAGAGAGCATACTTAAATTCACACAGGATACCGGATAAGACTGGAGAAGTACTCCAGATATAACAAACTGACGCTAGCCCCCCGACACATAAACTACTGCAGCATAAATATTGGAGACTGAGACAGGAGGGGTCAGGAGACACTGTGGCCCCATCTGATGATACCCCCGGACAGGGCCAAACAGGAAGGATATAACCCCACCCACTTTGCCAAACCACAGCACAACTTACTATCCTGAGACAAGGCCGAGTATAGCCCACAAAGATCTCCGCCACGGCACAACCCAAGGGGGGGCGCCATCCCAGACAGGAAGATCACATCAGTGACTCAACCCACTCAAGTGACGCACCAATCCTAGGGTCTGCATGAAAGAGCACCTGTAGGCCAGTGACTCAGCCCCTGTAATAGGGTTAGAAGAGATGAGAGAAGAGAAGAGATGAAGAGATGAGAGATGAAGAGATGAGTCTTCTACACCTGCATTGCTTGCTGTTTGTGGTTTTAGTCTGGGTTTCTGTACAGCACTTTGAGATATCAGCTGATTTAAGAAGGGCTATATAAATACATTTGATTTGATTTGATCACACAGTCATCTGGAACATCTGATGCTCTCATGTATGCTTCAGTGTTGCTTGCCTCGAAGTGAGCATAGAAGATATTTGGTTCATCTAGTAGGCTTGTGTCACTGGGCAGCTCGTGGCTGTGCTTCCCTTTGTAGTCTGTATAGTTTGCAAGCCCTGCCACATCTGATGAGCGTCGGAGCCAGTGTTGTACAATGTAGGGAATAGGGTGTAATTTTGGAACCGTCAGTGATATCAGGGGGATAAGATGAGAGGCACCCAGGGCCGGTTGACCTGGTGTGTGTGTGTATGTATGTGTGTGTGTTTGTGTAGGATGTATTGGTCTATATTGAGGTTCCAGTACCTCAGTGGAAAAGATCAGCATTGACATGGTTATTACTCATGAGCGTGATATCATCAGTCTCTGTAATATTACTCTTTCATATTCTTTTCTCTCCAAGGAAATATGGAGAGAGATTGCAATATACTAACGTTAACTGTATAAAAGCCTGTGCAGCTGTTTCAGAAGACATCACTGTATGATCCATGTTATACTGACTTGACATTTGTACTGAGGTAGATGAATGATGGCAGTCCATTTGTATTGAGGTAGATGAGTGATGGCAGTCCATTTGTATTGAGGTAGATGAGTGATGGCAGTCCATTGGTATTGAGGTAGATGAGTGATGGCAGTCCATTGGTATTGAGGTAGATGAGTGATGGCAGTCCATTTGTATTGAGGAAGATGAGTGATGGCAGTCCATTGGTATTGAGGTAGATAAGTGATGGCAGTCCATTTGTATTGAGGTAGATGAGTGATGGCAGTCCATTGGTATTGAGGTAGATGAGTGATGGCAGTCCATTTGTATTGAGGTAGATGAGTGATGGCAGTCCATTGGTATTGAGGTAGATGAGTGATGGCAGTCCATTTGTATTGAGGTAGATGAGTGATGGCAGTCCATTGGTATTGAGGTAGATGAATGATGGCAGTCCATTTGTATTGAGGTAGATGAGTGATGGCAGTCCATTTGTATTGAGGTAGATGAGTGATGGCAGTCCATTTGTATTGAGGAAGATGAGTGATGGCAGTCCATTTGTATTGAGGTAGATGAGTGATGGCAGTCCATTTGTATTGAGGTAGATGAGTGATGGCAGTCCATTGGTATTGAGGTAGATGAGTGATGGCAGTCCATTGGTATTGAGGTAGATGAGTGATGGCAGTCCATTGGTATTGAGGTAGATGAGTGATGGCAGTCCATTGGTATTGAGGTAGATGAGTGATGGCAGTCCATTGGTATTGAGGTAGATGAGTGATGGCAGTCCATTGGTATTGAGGTAGATGAATGATGGCAGTCCATTGGTATTGAGGTAGATAAGTGATGGCAGTCCATTTTTATTGAGGTAGAAAAGTGATGGCAGTCCATTTGTATGATCATCAGCTAAATATCACTCATATAGAATGAAACTAGGCCTTTGTCATGTGACTGAGTGTTAATATTGGCTGTGACAGCAGTGCCACTCCGGTGTTGACATAGAGGATATTATGGAACTGGGACATGGGATTTGTGCACCGTGTTGATCAATAATTGAAGATGTTGTTTGGCAGCCAACCATCCTTTTCTCTATCCTCCTGAAACATTCCCACGCACTCTCCAGCCATGTTGTCTGACGCTATCGCGACAGAGACCTTATGCTCTTAGAGTCACACATACAAACACGTTGTTTACAAGAACGTGTCTCAAACACAAACAAAGAGGAACTGCGGTGCTGACACTCCAAACATGATCTGAGGGTTCCAAGGGGAGATGTGGCTTTCAGTCAAACAACCCCGACACCAATGCACTCTGGGAAAGGTAATATAGCATGCGCTGAGTCTGCCATCTTCTTTAGAGAGCGAGAGAGCGAGCGAGAGAGATAATTCCGTTGTTTCACCCTGGTTCTGGCCCCAGCCCTATGCAAGTCCACTTGATCTACATGTTCATGGTCCACAATGAAAACAGTTCAAAGAGAAACACAGTGTCTGTTTTTTTTAACTTTACATTTCTCTTCGACAACATGGTGGACAGATGGCTGTGTTCCAAAGCAGCTCTGTTGCAAATGCATGACTTCACATTACCTTTAGTAGGGGAGGGAGGGAGGGAGGGAGGGAGGGAGGGAGGGAGGGAGGGAGGGAGGGAGGGAGGGAGGGAGGGAGGGAGGGGGAGGGAGGGAGGGAGGGAGGGCGGAACCCTAGGAAGAAACCTAGAGAGGAACCAGGCTACGTGTGGTGGCCAGTCCTCTTCTGGCTGTGCCGGGTGGAGATAATAACAGAACATGGCCAAGATGTTCAAAAATGACCAGCATCACCCCCAAAGGGGGGCACCAACCTGGACAGGAAGATCACATCAGTGACTCAACCCACTCAAGTGGCGTACCCCTCCTAGGGACGGTACAGAAGAGCACCAGTTAGCCAGTGACTCAGCCCCTGTAATAGGGTTAGAGGCAGAGAATCCCAGTGGAGAGAGAGGAACCGGCCAGGCAGAGACAGCAAGGGCAGTTCGTTGCTCCAGTGCCTTTCTGTTCACCTTCACACACCTGGGCCAGAATACAGTCGATCATAGGACCTACTGAAGAGATGAGTCTTCAATAAAGACTTAAAGATCGAGACAGAGTCTGCGTCTCTCACAGGATGGAAATTTATGAGTAAATTCAGGATCAGACTAGCCTTGGTGGATGTGTGTTGGCACCATAGATATGCCACTGAATTTCACATTTCACTACTACTTTGTTATTTTGTCAAGTAGTGTTGTTGTCCCTCTTAGAGACAGGATGTCAAATTTAAATTGGTTGTTCACATACACTATATATACACAAAAGTATATGGACACGCCTTCAAATTAGTGGATTTGGCTATTTCAGCTACACCCGTTGCTGACAGGTGTATAAAATTGAGCACACAGCCATGCAATCTCAATAGACAAATATTTGCAGTATAATGGTCTTATTGAAGAGCTCAGTGACTTTCAACATGGCACCGATATAGGGTGCAACCTTTCCAACAAGTCAGTTCGTCAGATTTCTACCTCGCTAGAGCTGCCCCTGTCGACAGGAAGTGCTGTTATTATGAAGTGGAAATGTTCAGGGGCAACAACGGCTCAGCCGTGAACTGGTAGGCCACACAAGCTCACAGAACGGGACCGCCAACGATCGTCTGTCCTCGGTTGCAACACTCACCACTGAGTTCCAAACTGCCTCTGGAAGCAACATCAGCACAAGAACTGTTCGTTGGGAGCTTCATCAAATGAGTTTCCATGGTCGAGCAGCCGCACACAAGCCTAAGACCACCATGCACAATGCCAAGTGTCGGCTGGAGTGGTGTAAAGTTCACCACCATTGGACTCTGGACCAGTGGAAACACTTTCTCTGGAGTGATGAAACAAGCTTCACCATCTGACAGTCTGACAGACGAATCTGGGTTTGGCGGATGCCAGGAGAACGTTACCTGCCCCAATGCGTAGCAAAAATTTTGGTGAAGGAGGAAAAATGGTCTGGGACTATTTTCTATTGTTCGGGCTAAGCCCCAAAAATGTTAATGCTACAGCATACAATGACATTCTAGATCATTCTGTGCTTCCAACTTTGTGGCAACAGTTTGGGGAAGGCCTTTCCTGTTTCAGCATGACAGTGCTCTTGTTCACAAAGCGAGATCCATACAGAAATGGTTTGTTGAGATCGGTTTCGAAGAACTTGACTGGCCGGCACAGAGCCCTGACCTCAACCACATCAAACAACTTTGGGATTAATTGGAATGCAGACTGCGAGCCAGGACTAATTGCCCAACATCAGTACCCAACCTCACTAATGCTCGTGGCTATATGGCAGCAAGTTCCCGCGACAATGTTCCAACATTTAGTGGAAAGGCTTCCCCGACAAGTGGATTGTGGGGACCAACTCCACAATAATGCCCATGATTTTGGAATGAGATGTTCGGCAATACTTTTGATCATTTTGTGTGTACTGTACATCCCAGCTGATCAATTCACTTCTCTTCTCTGTATAAGGTATCAGCTCTATGAGTCTCAGAGTAACTGTTGTAAATCCCAGTGCATCTGACACTCATCAGTAGCAAGGTTAAACTGACAGACAGGATGACACTCCTCTCACAGATCAAAACTATAAACTTTGTCTAGAGAAAGACGTCAAGCCTGCGGCTATTTTCTCATTTCCTCTGTGTACGTCTGAATCTGTTAGTCTGTTAGTCAGTGTGATTGATGAGACGCCTGCTCTGACCAGATGAGTAATGAAAGATCACAGGGCCGTGGGATCGATATGCCAGGCAGCTTTTCAGACACAAAGCTAGGCTCCATATCACCTCCAGAGACACCCCTAAATACCTTCACAGCTCTCTCTCTGTCTCTGTCGCCTTCGGTAGCCTTCGGTAGCCTCGGCAGCAAAGTGTGGAACAGAGGGTCGAACATGCCACTATCCACATCGACCGTGCTGTAGTGGACCGGGTCGAGAGCTTCAAGTTCCTCGGTGTCCACATCACTAAGGAATTAACATGGTCCACACACTTCAAACCAAGATGGCGTAGCAGTAAGTCGTCCTGTCGTATCGTGTCCCCTGTATATCGTTTCTTTTTCGTTTTACATATTTTTCTTCGCATATCTTTAAAAACATTTTGCTAAACCTAAGCTTCCAAATACTCTCCTGCAACCCGCCTCACCCAATGTAGCTACTTTTCCTAAAGTATTTATATTTACTTCGGAACCGGAACCCCCTCAACTGAAGCTTGCCAGCTAACCACCAGCTATGCTAGTGGTCTTCAGCTAACCGGTCATCAGCTAACCTTTAGCTCGGAAAGCTCTCGCCAGTTCGAACAATGCGACGCTAACCAGAGCATAACGGACCTATTTATTTTTTATCCCCGGATTCCCACCGCAAACGGAAAATTTTTCAGCTGGATCTTCACAACTAGCTACCGAGCTAATCCGCAACCCCGGATGATTACTCCTGGCTAGCGTTTCCACCCACTTAGCTTGAAGCCAGCCCGGCCAGAGCACCTGTGCTTACCACCGTAGCATACTCCTGGGCTACAATACCCGGGCCCAAGACCGGTTTATCGATGTCACCACATGAAGAGGAATAAACAGACTCACCCCATCGCGACGTCCCCCAAAGGCTAACTCTCTAGCCCTTGCTATCACCTTGCTTGCTAATTCGGCCTGCTAACTGCTAGCTTGTTTAGCACAGGTCCGCTAACTGCTACCTTGTTTACCCCGGCCTGCTAACTGTTAGCTTGTTAGCACAGGCCTGCTAACCGTCTGCATCGCTGCGTCCCAAACACTCACTGGACCCATATGTACTTTCTATCTCTTTCCGATTTTTTAATTTGTTTATACCTTCCGGAAACCTGCCTCACCCAATGTGATACGGAATCGCAATTATTTTAATTTTTAGAACACACTCATGAACCTCCAGAAGCTAACCAGCTAACTAGCTACAAGCTATTGTTGGTTTTTTAACCTGGATAACACTCGCCAGTCCAGCTTCCCTGCCCCATCCACCGCTGCCCCCTGCCCCCTGGACACTGATCACTTGGCTACATAGCTGATGCACGCTGGACTGTCCATTAATCACGGTACTCCATTCTGCTTGTTTGTTTTATCTGTCGGCCACGTTGCCTCGTCACCTACTGTTTAAGCTAGCTTTCCCAATTCAACACCTGTGATTACTGTATGCCTCGCTGTATGTCTCTCTCAAATGTCAATATGCCTTGTATACTGTTGCTCAGGTTAGTTATCATTGTTTTAGTTCACAATGGAGCCCCTAGTTCCACTCTTCATACCCCTGATACCTCCTTTGTCCCACCTCCCACACATGCGGTGACCTCACCCATTACAACCAGCATGTCCAGAGATACAACCTCTCTCATCATCACCCAGTGCCTGGCTTACCTCCGCTGTACCCGCACCCCACCATACCCCTGTCTGTGCATTATGCCCTGAATATATTCTACCATGCCCAGAAACCTGCTCCTCTTATTCTCTGTCCCCAACGCTCTAGGCGACCAGTTTTGATAGCCTTTAGCCGCACCCTCATACTACTACTTCTCTGTTCCGCGGGTGATGTGGAGGTAAACCCAGGCCCTGCATGTCCCCAGGCACCGTCATTTGTTGACTTCTGTGATCGAAAAAGCTTTGGTTTCATGCATGTCAACATCAGAAGCCTCCTCCCTAAGTTTGTTTTACTCACTGCTTTAGCACACTCTGCTACCCCTGATGTCCTTGCCGTATCTGAATCCTGGCTCAGGAAGGCCACCAAAAATTCAGAGATTTCCATACCCAACTATAACATCTTCCATCAAGATAGAACTGCCAAAGGGGGAAGAGTTGCAGTCTACTGCAGAGATAGCCTGCAAAGTAATGTCATACTTTCCAGGTCCATACCCAAACAGTTCAAACTACTAATTTTGAAAATTACTCTCTCCAGAAATAAGTCTCTCACTGTTGCCGCCTGCTACCGACCCCCCTCAGCTCCCAGCTGTGCCCTGGACACCATTTGTGAATTGATTGCCCCCCATCTAGCTTCAGAGTTTGTTCTGTTAGGTGACCTTAACTGGGATATGCTTAACACCTCGGCAGTCCTACAATCTAAGCTAGATGCCCTCAATCTCACACAAATCATCAAGGAACCCACCAGGTACAACCCTAACTCTGTAAGCAAGGGCACCCTCATAGACGTCATCCTGACCAACTGGCCCTCCAAATACACCTCCGCTGTCTTCAACCAGGATCTCAGCGATCACTGCCTCATTGCCTGTATCCGCTACGGAACCGCAGTCAAACGACCACCCCTCATCACTGTCAAACGCTCCCTAAAACACTTCTGTGAGCAGGCCTTTCTAATCGACCTGGCCCGGGTATCCTGGAAGGACATTGACCTCATCCCGTCAGTTGAGGATGCCTGGTCATTCTTTAAAAGTAACTTCCTCACCATTTAAGATAAGCATGCTCCGTTCAAAAAATGCAGAACTAAGAACAGATATAGCCCTTGGTTCACTCCAGACCTGACTGCCCTCGACCAGCACAAAAACATCCTGTGGCGGACTGCAATAGCATCGAACAGTCCCCGCGATATGCAACTGTTCAGGGAAGTCAGGAACCAATACACGCAGTCAGTCAGGAAAGCTAAGGCCAGCTTCTTCAGGCAGAAGTTTGCATCCTGTAGCTCCAGCTCCAAAAAAGTTCTGGGACACTGTGAAGTCCATGGACAACAAGAGCACCTCCTCCCAGCTGCCCACTGCACTGAGGCTAGGTAACACGGTCAACACCGATAAATCCATGATTATCGAAAACTTCAACAAGCATTTCTCAACGGCTGGCCATGCCTTCCGCCTGGCTACTCCAACCTCGGCCAACAGCTCCGCCCCCCCCCCTGCAGCTCCTCGCCCAAGCCTCTCCAGGTTCTCCTTTACCCAAATCCAGATAGCAGATGTTCTGAAAGAGCTGCAAAACCTGGACCCGTATAAATCAGCTGGGCTTGACAATCTGGACCCTCTATTTCTGAAACTATCCACCGCCATTGTCGCAACCCCTATTACCAGCCTGTTCAACCTCTCTTTCATATCGTATGAGATCCCCAAGGATTGGAAAGCTGCCGCAGTCATCCCCCTCTTCAAAGGGGGAGACACCCTGGACCCAAACTGTTACAGACCTATATCCATCCTGCCCTGCCTATCTAAGGTCTTCGAAAGCCAAGTCAACAAACAGGTCACTGACCATCTCGAATCCCATCGTACCTTCTCCGCTGTGCAATCTGGTTTCCGAGCCGGTCACGGGTGCACCTCAGCCACACTCAAGGTATTAAACAATATCATAACCGCCATCGATAAAAGACAGTACTGTGCAGCCGTCTTCATCGACCTTGCCAAGGCTTTCGACTCTGTCAATCACCATATTCTTATCGGCAGACTCAGTAGCCTCGGTTTTTCAGATGACTGCCTTGCCTGGTTCACCAATTACTTTGCAGACAGAGTTCAGTCTGTCAAATCGGAGAGCATGCTGTCCGGTCCTCTGGCAGTCTCTATGGGGGTGCCTTAGGGTTCAATTCGTCGCCAGACCCACTGGCTCCAGGTCATCTACAAGTCCATGCTAGGTTGCTCCGCCTTATCTCAGTTCACTGATCCACCGATGGCAACACCCATCCTAGCACTTTCAGCTCCAGCAGGTGTACACTGATCATCCCTAAAGCTCCAAACAGCTTCAATGCCATACAACACTCCTTCCTGCCTGCCTGTGACTGCTCTTAAACGCTAGTAAAATCAAATGCATGCATTTGGAGACTTTTATCTGCCTGCACCAACTTCAAACATCACCATCTGGAGCTAACCTTGAATATTTGGACATCTATGTACATAGGTGTCTTGCTAAAGAGCAAACTCTTTTCACAGACCCATATCAAACACTGTTTTTAAAATTTAGAGTTCTGCTCTATTTGCACACCAATATCTCTCCTTACATGACCATCTGATCATTTATCACTCCAGTTAATTTGAAAATTGTACCGATCCTCGACCTCCTCATGTCATTTGCAAAATTGCTTCCAACACTCTACTCAGCAAACTGGATGCAGTTTATCACAGTGCCATCCATGTGTTTTGTGTCTGTTCACCTTATATCTTGGCCAGGCCAATTGTAAATGAGAACTTGTATGCTCAACTAGCCTACCTGGTTAAATAAAGGTGTTCCAACCCACCTGGCTCCAGGTCATCTCAACAGACTCCTGGTTAGGTAAAGGTGTTCTCAACTCAGTTCACTGGTTAAATAAAGGTGCAACAACCAGCCTACCTGGTTAAATAAAGGTGTATCTCAACTATCATCCCTAAAGTTAAATAAAGGTGTTCTCAACTCTGCCTACCTGGTTAACTAAAGGTGTTCTCAAAAATCACCTGGTTGGAGAGGTTTATCTCAACTCACCACCTGGTCAAACATCAGGTGTTCTGAACAGCCAACCTGGTTACATAAAGGTGTTCTCAAATAGCCTACCTTTTAAATAAACTGTTTTTATTTAGTTTACTGGTTAAATAAAGGTGTTTTGCACACCAATATCTCTACCTGTACATGACCATCTGATCATTTATCCTACCTGTGTTAATTTAAATTGTGTTCTCGCCTACCTCCTCATGCCTTTTAAATAAAGGTGTTATAGACTCCCCTGGTTTTTTTTCTACTGGTTATTGAATTAATTGTTTCAACTCCATGTTAACTAAAGGTGTCTGTTCAACTAGCCTACCTGGTTTATCTTCTCAACAGCCTACCAATTGTAAATGAGAACTTGTTCTCAACTAGCCTACCTGGTTAAATAATGGTGTTCTCAACTAGCCTACCTGGTTAAATAAAGGTGTTCTCAACTAGACTACCTGGTTAAATAAAGGTGTTCTCAACTAGCCTACCTGGTTAAATAAAGGTGTTCTCAACTAGCCTACCTGGTTAAATAAAGGTGTTCTCAACTAGCCTACCTGGTTAAATAAAGGTGTTCTCAACTAGCCTACCTGGTTAAATAAAGGTGTTCTCAACTAGCCTACCTGGTTAAATAAAGGTGTTCTCAACTAGCCTACCTGGTTAAATAA
>NC_060186.1:72904797-72949797 GCF_021184085.1 Oncorhynchus gorbuscha | reverse complement strand
AGACCATGGTACTTTCTACGGAGCTGTGATTTCACCTCAGTACCTCCAGGCTCTGATCAGGCCCTACACCCAAATAAGGGCATGCGTTCATCCACCTCTGTGGGTCTCCCTACCACTCTGGAAGTACAGAATTTCAGCTCAGTCAAAACTGTGGGCTGCTCTGGCATCCCCAATGGTGGAACAAACTCCCTCACTACGTCAGGACAGCGGAGTCAATACCACCTTCCGGAGACACCTGAAACCCCACCTCTTTAAGGAATACCTAGGATAGGATAAAGTAATCCTTCTCACCCCCCTTAAAATATTTAGATGCACTATTGTAAAGTGGTTGTTCCACTGGATGTCATAAGGTGAATGCACTAATTTGTAAGTCGCTCTGGATAAGAGCGTCTGCTAAATGACTTAAATGTAAATGTAAATGTAATGTTCTTAACTGACTTGCCTAGTTAAATGATGGTAAAATGAACTCTGAAATAACACACATGGAATCGTGTAGTAACCAAAAAAGTGTTAGACAAATCAAAATATACAGTATATATTTTATATTTGAGATTCTTCAAAGTAGCCACCCTTTGCCTTAATGACGGTTTTGCACACTCTTGGCATTCTCTCAACCAGCTTCATGAGGTAGTCACCTGGAAATCATTTCAATTAGTAGGTGTGCCTTATTCAAAGTTAATTTGTGGAATTTTGTTACTTCTTAATGCTTTTGAGCCAATCAGTTGTGTTGTGACATGGTATGGGTGGTATACAGAAGATATCCCTATCTGGTTGCCATTTTATGGCAACAACAGCTCAAATAAGCACAGCATTATTATTGACGACTCTTAGGGCTGCATCGAAAATCCAATTCTCCTGTAGGCGTGATGGCTCCAAAATGTATGTTAATGCAATTTGTATAAACCTGTTAATTTTGGCGGAATGTAGCCATTCCCTGCATTAATCTCCAACCCAAAGCTCCTCTCTCTGATTCACTCTCTCTCTCTCTCTCTCTCTCTCTCTCTCTCTCTCTCTCTCTCTCTCTCTCTCTCTCTGCTGTCTCTCTCTCTCTCTCTCTCTAAAACTCCCTCCCTGGAATATAATTTCTCCCTGTGGGTCTACATTCTGGAATATAATTTCTCCCTGTGGGTCTACATTCTGGAATAGAATTTCTCCCTGTGGGTCTACATTCTGGAATAGAATTTCTCCCTGTGGGTCTACATTCTGGAATAGAATTTCTCCCTGTGGGTCTACATTCTGGAATAGAATTTCTCCCTGTGGGTCTACATTCTGGAATAGAATTTCTCCCTGTCGGTCTACATTCTGGAATAGAATTTCTCCCTGTGGGTCTACATTCTGGAATATAATTTCTCCCTGTGGATCTCCAGTTCTTCTATCCCCCTGTGCCCTGTCTGAGGGGTTCTGGACCTCACCTTTGTTGTGTTGTCTGCTCAACCTCACATTTCTGCAAGCAGCGTGCTGCTCGGTCCCACCTCACTGTGTATGCCAGACATCCCCTCTGTCCTTCCCCAGTGAAGCGGTACACAGAGTGATCGCTGGCCTGGTGTGTCATACAGACAGACAGAACACTGGCCCTGTGAGCTTAACTCCCTTCAGGGGCTCCAGTGGACCGATGATGTCTAAACTCATCCCTGACAGATAAACTCATCCAACAGCACCTCACATAGACTGACTGATACTTGAGCCTCTGCAGCAGACATACAAGGGGAAGCTAGGAATGCACAGCAGCTACCCTACCCTACCGTACACTACACTGCATTACCTCAAATCTTGCTAGTGTGATTGCACACTCAATCAAATTGAATCAAATGTATTTATGACTTGCCTAGTTAAAGGTTAAATAAAGGTTAAAAAAAAAAAAAAAATACACAGTGATGTTCAAATGTTCATAGATGACCAGCAGGGTCAGATAATAATAATCCCAGTGGTTGTAGAGGGTGAAACAAGTTAGCTTAAATGTCAGTTGGCTTTTCATAGCAGATCATTCAGTGTTAGAGAAAAGTGTGGTAAAAGCAGGTCCAGGACAAGGTAGCACGTCCGGTGAGCAGGTCAGGGTTCCATAGCCACAGGCAGAACAGTTGAGACTGGAGCAGCAGCATGACCAGGTGAACTGAGGCTTAGGTCCTCTGAGAGAGATAATCAGAGGGAGAATACGTTCAATTTACGCAGAACACCGGGATAAATCAGGGGAAATACTCCAGATGTAACAGACTGACCCTAGCCCCCCGACACGTAAACTATTGCATCATAAATACTAGAGGCTGAGACAGGAGGGGTCGGGAGACACTGTGGCCCCATCCGATGATACCCCCGACCAAACAGGCACGATATAACCCCACCCACTCTGCCAAAGCACAGTCCCCACACCACTAGAGGGATATCTTCAATCACCAATTTACTATCCTGAGACAAGGCTGAGTATAGCCCACAAAGATCTCCCCCACAACACAAACCCGAGGGGGGCACCAACATGGACAGGAAGACCATGTCAGTGACTCAACCCACTCAAGTGACGCATCCCTTCTTTGGACGGCATGGAAGAGCACCAGTAAGCCAGTGACTCAGCCCCCTTAATAGGGTTTGAGGAAGAGAATCCCAGTGGAGAGACAGGACTGTGGTATTTCGCCCAATACATATGGGAGTTTATCAAAATTTGATTTAATTTCACATTTTTTGTGGGTCTGTGTAATCTGAGGGAATAAGTGTCTCTAATATGGTCATACATTTGGCAGGATGTTAGGAAGTGCAGATCAGTTTCCACCTAAATTTTGTGGGCAGTGTGCACATCAACTGTTGTCTGTCTCCTCTTGAGAGCCAGGTCTGCCTACGGCGGCCTTTCTCAATAGCAAGGCTATGCTCACTGAGTTCGTACATAGTCAAAGCTTTCCTTAATTTTGAGTTAGTCATAGTGGTCAGGTATTGTACCACTGTGTACTCTTTGTTTAGGGCCAAATAGCATTCTAGTTTGTTCCATTTTTTGTTAATTCTTTCCAATGTGTCAAGTAATTATCTTTTTGTTTTCTCATGATTTGGTTGGGTCTAATTGTGTTGCTCTCCTGGGCTCTGTGGAGCCTGTCTGTGTTTGTGAAATGAGCCCCAGGACCAGCTTGCTCCGGGGACTCTTCTCCAGGTTCATTTCTCTGTAAGTGATGGCTTTGTTATGGAAGGTTTGGGAATCGCTTCCTTTTAGGTGGTTGTAGAATTTAATTTCTCTTTTCTGGATTTTGATCATTAGCAGGTATCAGCCTAATTCTGCTCTGCATGCATTATTTGATGTTTTACGTCGCACACAGAGGATATTTTTTCAGTGTCTCAATTTGGTGTTTTTTATTGGTTGGTGAGCAGACCCCAGACCTATAACTGAGTATTTTTAGCCAGATTCTAATTGTTATGTCAAATTTTATGTTTCTTTTTATGGCCAGAAGGCCCGTCTTGCCTTGACTCTCAGATCATTCACAGCTTTCTGGAAATTACATGTGGAGCTGATGTTTAGGCCAAGGCATGTAAAGTTTTTGGTGTGCTGGCTTACCCTACCCTACCCTACCCTACCTACCCTACCCTACCCTACCCTACCTACCCTACCCTACCTTAGTCTACCTTACCTTACCTTACCCTACCCTACCTTACCTTACCCTACCCTACCTTACCTTACCTTACCTTACCTTACCTTACCTTACCTACCTTACCTTACCTTACCTTACCCTACCCTACCCTACCCTACCTTACCTTACCTTACCTTACCTTACCTTACCTACCTTACCTTACCTTACCCTACCTTAGTCTACCTTACCTTACCCTACCTACCTTACCTTAACTTAACTTACCTTACCTTACCTTACCTTACCTTACCTTACCTTACCTTACCTTACCCTACCTTACCCTACCTTACCTTACCCTACCCTACCCTACCCTACCCTACCTTAGTCTACCTTACCCTACCTTAGTCTACCTTACCCTACCATACCTCACCCTACCTTTACCCTACCCTACCCTACCCTACCTTACCTTACCCTACCCTACCCTATCCTACCCTAATCTACCTTAGGTTAACCTACCTTACACTACACTACCTTAGTCTACCTTACCCTACCTTACCCTACCCTACCCTACACTAACTTAGTCTACCCTACTGTACCCTACCTTACCCTACCTTTACCCTACACTACCTTAGTCTACCCTACTGGACCCTACCTTACCCTGCCCTACCTTAGTCTACCCTACTGTACCCTACCTTACCCTACCCTACCTTACCCTACCTTACCCTACACTACCTTAGTTTACCCGACCCTACCCTAACCTACCTTACCCTACACTACCTTGTATCCAATTTGTAAGTCGCTCTGGATAAGAGCGTCTGCTAAATGACTTAAATGTAATGTAATGTAATGATGTGTACAGTCATTTGGAAAAAAAGTTCATTTGAGATTTGCTCGGTACATTGTTTTCACTGAGGAAATGTACGAGTCTGTTGTTAATGATAATGCAGAGGATTTTCCCACGGTTGCTTTTAACGCATATCCCACGGTAGTTATTGGAGTTAAACTTGTCTCCACTTTTGTGTTTGTCCCCCTGTGTCCTGAGGGTGTCAGGTTCTTGTCCAGTTCTGCCATTTAGGTCGCCACAGACTAGTACATGTCCCTGGTCCTGAAAGTTGTTGATCTCCCCCTCATCGTTAATCTCTCATCGTTACAGTTTGGAGATTCTCTCATCGTTACAGTATGGAGATTCTCTCATCGTTACAGTATGGCGATTCTCTCATCGTTACAGTATGGCGATTCTCTCATCGTTAGAGTGTGGAGATTCTCTCATCGTTACAGTATGGAGATTCTCTCATCGTTAGAGTGTGGAGATTATCTCATCGTTACAGTATGGAGATTCTCTCATCGTTACAGTATGGAGAATCTCTCATGGTTACAGTATGGAGAATCTCTCATCGTTACAGTGTGGAGATTCTCTCGTCGTTACAGTATGGAGATTCTCTCATCGTTACAGTGTGGAGATTCTCTCATCGTTACAGTATGGAGAATCTCTCATCGTTACAGTGTGGAGATTCTCTCATTGTTACAGTATGGAGAATCTCTCATCGTTACAGTGTGGAGATTCTCTCATCGTTACAGTATGGAGATTCTCTCATCGTTACACTATGGAGATTCTCTCATCGTTACAGTATGGAGATTCTCTCATCGTTACAGTATGGAGATTCTCTCATCGTTACAGTATGGAGAATCTCTCATCGTTAGTGTGGAGATTCTCTCATCGTTACAGTATGGAGAATCTCTCATCGTTACAGTGTGAAGATTCTCTCATCGTTACAGTGTGGAGATTCTCTCATCGTTACAGTATGGAGATTCTCTCATCGTTACAGTATGGAGAATCTCTCATGGTTACAGTATGGAGAATCTCTCATCGTTACAGTGTGGAGATTCTCTCGTCGTTACAGTATGGAGATTCTCTCATCGTTACAGTGTGGAGATTCTCTCATCGTTACAGTATGGAGATTCTCTCATCGTTACAGTATGGAGAATCTCTCATCGTTAGTGTGGAGATTCTCTCATCGTTACAGTATGGAGATTCTCTCATCGTTACAGTATGGAGATTCTCTCATCGTTACAGTGTGGAGATTCTCTCATCGTTACAGTATGGAGAATCTCTCATCGTTACAGTGTGGAGATTCTCTCATCGTTACAGTATGGAGAATCTCTCATCGTTACAGTGTGGAGATTCTCTCATCGTTACAGTATGGAGATTCTCTCATCGTTACACTATGGAGATTCTCTCATCGTTACAGTATGGAGATCTCTCATCATTACAGTATGGAGATTCTCTCATCGTTACAGTATGGAGAATCTCTCATCGTTAGTGTGGAGATTCTCTCATCGTTACAGTATGGAGAATCTCTCATCGTTACAGTGTGAAGATTCTCTCATCGTTACAGTGTGGAGATTCTCTCATCGTTACAGTGTGGAGATTCTCATCGTTACAGTGTGGAGAATCTCTCATCAAACAGTATGGAGATTCTCTCATCGTTACAGTGTGGAGATTCTCTCTTCGTTACAGTATGGAGTTTCTCTCATCGTTACAGTATGGAGATTCTCTCATTGTCACAGTATGAAGATTCTCTCATAACAAAGGGTTAGGGTTACAAAAAAAGCGAACGCCGATGTCATCACTCACTGCAACACTGCTGACATTATGCAACACAACAGGCATAGTCCACCCTTTAGAATCAGTTACACAAACACATTTCCAAACAGAATCCTAAACGTAAACATTATACAACATAAAAGCCTGATAATGGTGACTAATTTTTTGGTCACCAAATAAAGTCATTGAGTGTGCAGCTAACATGAGTCCATAATACATCACTCCCTGCGTAGGTCCCCCACCAGTGTGGGGCAGAAGCAGGATAATTCTGGAGGTGTAATGATTAGTGGTAATTGCATATTCAGAAATATGCCCACATCCCCTGCATTCCAATATTTTAGATTCCATACTGGCTTGTTCTCTCCAGGCCATCCTGCATGGTAATTGTGAGAGGAAATTGGTGAAGACCAGCTATCTATCTGGGCTTTGATATGCACTAATCATTTAGCTGTTTCATATTATGGAAAAGTAAATTGTTTAAAAAAATGACTAGTGCCTTATTATTCTTGAACCAGTTAAGTGGTTGATAAATAAAGCCATGGGAATTGGAAAAATTCCTCTAACGAATGAAGGAGTTACAGAAGAATAATGAACAGTACATGGAGAGATGAAGGAAACGAGAAAACATTTGACATGTTTCTGATACATAACTGATACCTCCAGACATGTCTCTTTAAATTATAATGAAGACATGTCTCTTTAAATTATAATGAAGACATGTCTTTTTAACTAAGAATGATGATCTGTCTCTTTAACAAATAATGATGACGTGTCTCTTTAACTAATAATGAAGACATGTCTCTTTAACTAAGAATGATGACGTGTCTCTTTAACTAATAATGAAGACATGTCTCTTTAACTAATAATGATGACGTGTCTCTTTAACTAATAATGATGACGTGTCTCTTTAACTAATAATGATGACGTGTCTCTTTAACTAAGAATGATGACGTGTCTCTTTAAATAACAATGATGATCTGTCTCTTTAAATAATAATGAAGACATGTCTCTTTAAATTATAATGAAGACATGTCTCTTTAACTAATAATGAAGACATGTCTCTTTAACTAATAATGAAGGCATGTCTCTTTAATTAATAATGATGACATGTCTCTTTAACTAATAATAAAGGCATGTCTCTTTAACTAATAATGAAGGCATGTCTCTTTAACTAATAATGAAGGCATGTCTCTTTAACTAATAATGAAGACATGTCTCTTTAACTAATAATGATGACATGTCTTTTTAACTAATAATGAAGACATGTCTCTTTAACTAATAATGATGATCTGTCTCTTTAACTAATAATGATGATCTGTCTCTTTAACTAATAATGATGATCTGTCTCTTTAACTAATAATGAAGACATGTCTCTTTAACTAATAATGAAGACATGTCTCTTTAACTAATAATGATGATCTGTCTCTTTAACTAATAATGAAGACATGTCTCTTTAACTAATAATGAAGACATGTCTCTTTAACTAATAATGATGACGTGTCTCTTTAACTAATAATGAAGACATGTCTCTTTAACTAATAATGATGACGTGTCTCTTTAACTAATAATGATGATCTGTCTCTTTAACTAATAATGAAGACGTGTCTCCTTAACTAATAATGAAGACATGTCTCTTTAACTAATAATGATGACGTGTCTCTTTAACTAATAATGAAGACATGTCTCTTTAACTAATAATGATGACGTGTCTCTTTAACTAATAATGATGATCTGTCTCTTTAACTAATAATGAAGACGTGTCTCCTTAACTAATAATGAAGACATGTCTCTTTAACTAATAATGAAGACATGTCTCTTAACTAATATTGAAGATTGTGTGGAGGGAAGGCAAAGCAAGGATGCCATGCAAGAAGGGTATAGAAAACATTATTTTCTGACCAGTTACTTAACTGATACCTCAAGAAATGTCTCAAATATCCCTCTAACAGCGAGCATTTATAATATTTACATGGGCCGGAAGAGCATGTTTGCTCTGAATAGGTAAGTAGAGATTTGAAGACAACTTGGCCCGAAAGTGTCCACTGCGCTCCAGAAGTAGGCTATGATACAGCCTTAATGCTATTTGAAGTGAGGAAGATCGACAACCCAGATATTTCCTCTCCTTTTATTCAGACATTTTAGGTTTGGGTTATTCAGACTCCTTTTCAGAAGACCTCGTGTCTCTCTCTCAGGCTGTCCTCACCAGCACCTCTAACTGTCTCTCTGTTCTCACCAGCACCTTTAACTGTCTCTCAGGCTATCCTCACCAGCACCTCTAACTGTCTCTCAGGCTGTCCTCACTAGCACCTTTAAATGTCTCTCAGGCTGTCCTCACCAGCACCTCTAACTGTCTCTCTGTTCTCACCAGCACCTCTAACTGTCTCTCAGGCTGTCTCTCACCAGCACCTCTAACTGTCTCTCTGTTCTCACCAGCACCTCTAACTGTCTCTCAGGCTGTCCTCACTAGCACCTCTAACTGTCTCTCAGGCTGTCCTCACCAGCACCTATAACTGTCTCTCAGGCTGTTCTCACCAGCACCTCTAACTGTCTCTCAGGCTGTCCTCACCAGCACCTCTAACTGTCTCTCTGTTCTCAGCAGCACCTCTAAATGTCTCTCTGTCCTCACCAGCACCTTTAACTGTCTCTCAGGCTGTCCTCACCAGCACCTCTAACTGTCTCTCTGTTCTCACCAGCACCTCTAACTGTCTCTCTGTCCTCACCAGCACCTTTAACTGTCTCTCAGGCTGTCCTCACCAGCACCTCTAACTGTCTCTCTGTTCTCACCAGCACCTCTAACTGTCTCTCTGTTCTCACCAGCACCTCTAACTGTCTCTCTGTCCTCACCAGCACCTTTAACTGTCTCTCAGGCTGTCCTCACCAGCACCTCTAACTGTCTCTCTGTTCTCACCAGCACCTCTAACTGTCTCTCTGTTCTCACCAGCACCTCTAACTGTCTCTCTGTTCTCACCAGCACCTTTAACTGTCTCTCAGGCTGTCCTCACCAGCACCTCTAACTGTCTCTCTGTTCTCACCAGCACCTCTAACTGTCTCTCAGGCTGTCCTCACTAGCACCTCTAACTGTCTCTCAGGCTGTCCTCACCAGCACCTATAACTGTCTCTCAGGCTGTTCTCACCAGCACCTCTAACTGTCTCTCAGGCTGTCCTCACCAGCACCTCTAACTGTCTCTCTGTTCTCACCAGCACCTCTAACTGTCTCTCAGGCTGTCCTCACCAGCACCTCTAACTGTCTCTCTGTTCTCAGCAGCACCTCTAAATGTCTCTCTGTCCTCACCAGCACCTTTAACTGTCTCTCAGGCTGTCCTCACCAGCACCTCTAACTGTCTCTCTGTTCTCACCAGCACCTCTAACTGTCTCTCTGTCCTCACCAGCACCTTTAACTGTCTCTCAGGCTGTCCTCACCAGCACCTCTAACTGTCTCTCTGTTCTCTCCAGCACCTCTAACTGTCTCTCTGTTCTCACCAGCACCTCTAACTGTCTCTGTCTGTCCTCACCAGCACCTCTAACTGTCTCTCTGTTCTCACCAGCACCTCTAACTGTCTCTCTGTCCTCACCAGCACCTTTAACTGTCTCTCAGGCTGTCCTCACCAGCACCTCTAACTGTCTCTCTGTTCTCACCAGCACCTCTAACTGTCTCTCTGTTCTCTCCAGCACCTCTAACTGTCTCTCTGTTCTCACCAGCACCTCTAACTGTCTCTGTCTGTCCTCACCAGCACCTCTAACTGTCTCTCTGTTCTCACCAGCACCTCTAACTGTCTCTCTGTTCTCACCAGCACCTCTAACTGTCTCTCTGTCCTCACCAGCACCTTTAACTGTCTCTCAGGCTGTCCTCACCAGCACCTTTAACTGTCTCTCTGTTCTCACCAGCACCTCTAACTGTCTCTCTGTTCTCACCAGCACCTCTAACTGTCTCTCTGTTCTCACCAGCACCTCTAACTGTCTCTCTGTTCTCACCAGCACCTCTAACTGTCTCTCTGTTCTCTCCAGCACCTCTAACTGTCTCTCTGTTCTCACCAGCACCTCTAACTGTCTCTGTCTGTCCTCACCAGCACCTCTAACTGTCTCTCTGTTCTCACCAGCACCTCTAACTGTCTCTCTGTCCTCACCAGCACCTTTAACTGTCTCTCAGGCTGTCCTCACCAGCACCTCTAACTGTCTCTCTGTTCTCACCAGCACCTCTAACTGTCTCTCTGTTCTCACCAGCACCTCTAACTGTCTCTCTGTTCTCACCAGCACCTCTAACTGTCTCTCTGTTCTCACCAGCACCTCTAACTGTCTCTGTCTGTCCTCACCAGCACCTCTAACTGTCTCTCTGTTCTCACCAGCACATCTAACTCTCTCTCTCTTCTCACCAGCACCTCTAACTGTCTCTCTGTTTCCACCAGCACCTTTAACTGTCTCTCAGGCTGTCCTCACCAGCACCTCTAACTGTCTCTCTGTTCTCACCAGCACCTCTAACTGTCTCTCTGTTCTCACCAGCACCTCTCCTGGTTTTATAAATGCTTCTGTTGCTCAGAATAAGATGGCTGAATGCACAGGCTGGTGATACTGCATAATATTTATGGCGTAGTCAATTGAACTCTACAGTTTGTGCCAAACTTCCTCTCTTTCTTCCCCACTCTCTCTCTCTCTCTCTTTTCATTCTCCCTACTGCTGAACACAGTAAATACTGAAGCTGTGAAGCTATGAAGGACGCTGACACACAGAGAGCATGGGAAATGTTCATCCGCTCCCTACACAGCAGGGGGTCCGATCGCTAGGTTTATCTCAAAGCATGTCAAACTAACCGAGCATCTGTCAGTAGTGAAATGATTATCTTATCCATTCCAAAATGTATTTTCTCTCATATCTCCACACATACACGCATGCATTTATAGGAAGATATCATAGCCTGTTATTTCTATTGAAGAATCGTCATATCAGTCTCATTGATTAGCCTCTAGCTCAGCTTATTGATCCATCAGTATGTTAGCTATTGACCTCCACAGTGTGTTAGCCTATCCTAGTCATGCTTAATGAATGGCCAGAGGGTTTGATATAGTAATGGTAGTATAGGAGAGGGCCATGTATAAGAGATGAGAGATGCTGGGCTGTCCAGATAGGGTATGAGTCCAAAATTACACCCTGTTCCCTTTAAAGTGCACTACTTTTGACCAGATCCCTATGGTTCCTGGTGAAATATAGTACACTATATACAGAGCAGGTATCCATTTGGAACATGTCCATAGTGTATATGAACATGGACATATAATATATAGAGAACAGTATAAATATATAGAAATAATACTGTATATAGAGACCAATATTAACATATGTAGAGCCTAGTATATAACATATATAGGTAAAATATAGGGCCCAGTATAAATATACAGAGATAATATATAGAGCCCAGTATTAACATATATAGAGCCCAGTATTAACATATATAGAGCTCAGTATAAACAATACATAGAGCCCAGTATAAACATATAGAGATAATATATAGAGCCCAGTATTAACATACAAATAGAATATATAGAGCCCAGTATTAACATATATAGATAATATATAGAGCCCAGTATTAACATATATAGAGATAATATATAGAGACCACTATAAACATATATAGATAATATATAGAGCTCAGTATAAATATATATAGATAATATATAGAGCCCAGTATTAACATATATAGAGATAATATATAGAGCCCAGTATAAACATATATAGATTATATATAGAGCCCCGTATAAACATATAGAGATAATATATAGAGCCCAGTATTAACATACAAATAGAATATTTAGAGCCCAGTATAAATACATAGCGATTATATATAGAGCCCAGTATTAACATATATAGATAATATATAGAGCCCAGTATTAACATATATAGAGATAATATATAGAGACCACTATAAACATATATAGATAACATATAGAGCCCAGTATAAACATATATAGATAATATATAGAGCCCAGTATAAATATATATAGATAATATATAGAGCCCAGTATTAACATATATAGAGATAATATATAGAGCCCAGTATTAACATATATAGAGATAATATATAGAGCCCAGTATAAACATATATAGATAATATATAGAGCCCAGTATAAATATATATAGAGATAATATATAGAGCCCAGTATAAATATATATAGATTATATATAGAGCCCAGTATTAACATATATAGAGATAATATATAGAGCCCAGTATAAACATATAGAGATAATATATAGAGCCCAGTATAAATATATATAGATAATATATAGAGCTCAGTATAAATATATATAGATAATATATAGAGCCCAGTATTAACATATATAGAGATAATATATAGAGCCCAGTATAAACATATATAGATTATATATAGAGCCCCGTATAAACATATAGAGATAATATATAGAGCCCAGTATTAACATACAAATATAATATTTAGAGCCCAGTATAAATACATAGCGATTATATATAGAGCCCAGTATTAACATATATAGATAATATATAGAGCCCAGTATTAACATATATAGAGATAATATATAGAGACCACTATAAACATATATAGATAACATATAGAGCCCAGTATAAACATATATAGATAATATATAGAGCCCAGTATAAATATATATAGATAATATATAGAGCCCAGTATTAACATATATAGAGATAATATATAGAGCCCAGTATAAATATATATAGATAATATATAGAGCCCAGTATAAATATATATAGATAATATATAGAGCCCAGTATTAACATATATAGAGATTTACATTACATTTACATTTAAGTCATTTAGCAGACGCTCTTATCCAGAGCGACTTACAAATTGGTGCATTCACCTTATGACATCCAGTGGAACAACCACTTTACAATAGTGCATCTAAATATTTTAAGGGGGGGGTGAGAAGGATTACTTTATCCTATCCTAGGTATTCCTTAAAGAGGTGGGGTTTCAGGTGTCTCCGGAAGGTGGTGATTGACTCCGCTGTCCTGGCGTCGTGAGGGAGTTTGTTCCACCATTGGGGAGCCAGAGCAGCGAACAGTTTTGACTGAGCTGAGCGGGAACTGTACTTCCTCAGTGGTAGGGAGGCGAGCAGGCCAGAGGTGGATGAACGCAGTGCCCTTATTTGGGTGTAGGGCCTGATCAGAGCCTGGAGGTACTGAGGTGCCGTTCCCCTCACAGCTCCGTAGGCAAGCACCATGGTCTTGTAGCGGATGCGAGCTTCAACTGGAAGCCAGTGGAGAGAGCGGAGGAGCGGGGTGACGTGAGAGAACTTGGGAAGGTTGAACACTAGACGGGCTGCGGCGTTCTGGATGAGTTGTAGGGGTTTAATGGCACAGGCAGGGAGCCCAGCCAACAGCGAGTTGCAGTAATCCAGACGGGAGATGACAAGTGCCTGGATTAGGACCTGCGCCGCTTCCTGTGTGAGGCAGGGTCGTACTCTGCGGATGTTGTAGAGCATGAACCTACAGGAACGGGCCACCGCCTTGATGTTAGTTGAGAACGACAGTTTGTTGTCCAGGATCACGCCAAGGTTCTTAGCGCTCTGGGAGGAGGACACAATGGAGTTGTCAACCGTGATGGCGAGATCATGGAATGGGCAGTCCTTCCCCGGGAGGAAGAGCAGCTCCGTCTTGCCGAAGTTCAGCTTGAGGTGGTGATCCGTCATCCACACTGATATGTCTGCCAGACATGCAGAGATGCGATTCGCCACCTGGTCATCAGAAGGGGGAAAGGAGAAGATTAATTGTGTGTCGTCTGCATAGCAATGATAGGAGAGACCATGTGAGGTTATGACAGAGCCAAGTGACTTGGTGTATAGCGAGAATAGGAGAGGGCCTAGAACAGAGCCCTGGGGGACACCAGTGGTGAGAGCGCGTGGTGAGGAGACAGATTCTCGCCACGCCACCTGGTAGGAGCGACCTGTCAGGTAGGACGCAATCCAAGCGTGGGCCGCGCCGGAGATGCCCAACTCGGAGAGGGTGGAGAGGAGGATCTGATGGTTCACAGTATCGAAGGCAGCCGATAGGTCTAGAAGGATGAGAGCAGAGGAGAGAGAGTTAGCTTTAGCGGTGCGGAGCGCCTCCGTGATACAGAGAAGAGCAGTCTCAGTTGAATGACTAGTCTTGAAACCTGACTGATTTGGATCAAGAAGGTCATTCTGAGAGAGATAGCGGGAGAGCTGACCAAGGACGGCACGTTCAAGAGTTTTGGAGAGAAAAGAAAGAAGGGATACTGGTCTGTAGTTGTTGACATCGGAGGGATCGAGTGTAGGTTTTTTCAGAAGGGGTGCAACTCTCGCTCTCTTGAAGACGGAAGGGACGTAGCCAGCGGTCAGGGATAAGTTGATGAGCGAGGTGAGGTAAGGGAGAAGGTCTCCGGAAATGGTCTGGAGAAGAGAGGAGGGGATAGGGTCGAGCGGGCAGGTTGTTGGGCGGCCGGCCGTCACAAGACGCGAGATAATATATAGAGCCCAGTATAAATATATATAGATTATATATAGAGCCCAGTATAAATATATATAGATAATATATAGAGCCCAGTATTAACATATATAGAGATAATATATAGAGCCCAGTATAAATATATATAGATAATATATAGAGCCCAGTATAAATATATATAGATAATATATAGAGCCCAGTATTAACATATATAGAGATAATATATAGAGCCCAGTATAAACATATACAGATAATAGATAGAGCCCAGTATAAATATATACAGATAATATATAGAGCCCAGTATTAACATATATAGAGATAATATATAGAGCCCAGTATAAACATATATAGATAATATATAGAGCCCCGTATAAACATATAGAGATAATATATAGAGCCCTGTATTAACATACAAATATAATATTTAGAGCCCAGTATAAATACATAGTGATTATATATAGAGCCCAGTATTAACATATATATATAATATATAGGGCCCAGTATATATATATATATATAGATAATATATAGAGCCCAGTATAAACATATATAGATTATATATAGAGCCCAATGTAAATATACAGAGGTCATTTCTAGAACACAGTATAAACATATAGAGATAATATATAGAGCCCAGTATAAACATATAGAGATAATATATAGAGCCCAATGTAAATATATAGAGGTCATTTCTAGAACACAGTATAAATATATATATAGATAATATATAGAGCCCAGTATAAACATATATAGATAATATATAGAGCCCAGTATAAACATATATAGATTATATATAGAGCCCCGTATAAACATAAAGAGATAATATATAGAGCCCCGTATAAACATATAGAGATAATAAATAGAGCCCAGTATAAACATATATAGATTATATATAGAGCCCCGTATAAACATATAGAGATAATATATAGAGCCCAGTATAAATATACAGAGGTAATATATAGAGCCCAGTATTAACATACAAATATAATATTTAGAGCCCAGTATAAATATACAGAGATAATATATAGAGCCCAGTATTAACATATATAGATAATATATAGGGCCCAGTATAAATATACAGAGATAATATATAGAGCCCAGTATAAATATACAGAGATAATATATAGAGCCCAGTATTAACATACAAATAGAATATTTAGAGCCCAGTATAAATACATAGCGATTATATATAGAGCCCAGTATAAATACATAGTGATTATATATAGAGCCCAGTATAAACATATAGAGATAATATATAGAGCCCAGTATAAATATACAGAGATAATATATAGAGCCCAGTATTAACATACAAATTGAATATTTAGAGCCCAGTATAAATACATAGCGATTATATATAGAGCCCAGTATAAACATATAGAGATAATATATAGAGCCCAATGTAAATATATAGAGGTCATTTCTAGAACACAGTATAAACATATAGAGATAATATATAGAGCCCAATGTAAATATATAGAGATAATATATAGAGCCCAGTATAAATATATATATAGATATTATGATATTATATAGATCCCAGTAAAAATATATGTAGATAATATATAGAGCCCAGTATAAATATATAGAGATAATATATAGAGCCCATTTTAAATATATAAAGATAATATATAGAGCCCAGTATAAACATATATAGATAATATATAGAGCCCATTATAAATATATAGAGATAATATTTGGAGCCCAGTATTAACATATATACAGGCCTCTCTCATCTTTTTAAGTGGGAGAACTTGCACAATTGGTGGCTGACTAAATACTTTTTTGACCCACTGTATATATAGATAATATATAGAGCCCAGTATTAATTAATTCAAATGAATTCCAGGTGACTACCTCATGAAGCTGGTTGAGAGAATGCAATAGTAAACAAAGCTGTCGTCAAGGCAAAGTTTGGCTGCTTTGAAGAATCTCAAATATAAACAAAACAAATGTTTTGATTTGTTTACTACATGATAGCATATGTGTTATATGTTAGTTTTGATGTCTTCACTATTATTCTACAATGCAGAAAATAGTTCAAATTTAGAAAAACCCTGGAATGAGTAGGTGTGTCCAAACTTTTAACTGGTACTGTATATAGATAATATATAGAGCCCAGTATGAATATATAGATATGATATACAACCCAGCAGGTTTCAGGTTTAAACTCTGACTTACTGCTGGAAAACTACAGGATAAGTCTGGATTAGATCCACAAGAGTTAATCATGCATGAAAGTTGTCTGAATTATAATGATATGATATGAGTCTGTGTTATAAGCAGGAGGTAGATCATACTCTATCTTAAGGTAATCGTTTTCTGTGTAAAACTAAGCACGGATCCATTGCGTCACAATGCAGCAAATTCTGGAAGGACTTGAACCGGTTCACACATGGCTGGAAGACTGTGGCAATGATCACTGCAATGACCTAGCTCTTTACAGCCTGTGTCTCGTACCTCTGTAGGTGAGGTGGTGGGTGGTAAGGGGTTTATCCCAGACCACAGACTTAGCACAAACACAGCTGTCGAGTGGTATCTGTCTCTCCCTGAGACCTTGGAAGGAATATCTACATCTGTCTGCCCACTGGTGGGTGAGCCACAAAGACCTTTTCTGTCTGCCTCATCGACACCCCTGATTTCAGCCTAAACCCTCAATCTTCCCAGCTTCACCTTTTCCTCTAAAGGCATTTAGCCTACTCTGCATGCATGGCCTAAACCCTGGGCTCAGATCCTCACCTGTCTGGATACTGTTGTTAGCCTACTCTCTGCCAGGGTGCATACAAGAGAAACAGGGACCTGTTTGTGTGTGGGCACCAGCTAGCGTTAGCATCACTAGTGTTTTTGATGCTAGAGAACAATGGCCTTAAACATGTCACTACTAGAGGCTTGACATTGTTTGTATGCATGTGGCTGTGCGTTTCCATCTCCCTGACCCAGAAGCCAGAGCGTTGCCCAGGATGGTGTGTAAACAGATGGGAGGATGTCTATTCCGTTTCCATCTCCCTGACCCAGAAGCTAGAGCGTTGCCCAGGATGGAATATTAGCAAAATAGGAGGATGTCTCTTTCGTTTCCATCTCCCTGACCCAGAAGTCAGAGCGTTGCCCAGGAAGGTGTGTAAACAGATAGGAGGATGTCTCTTCTGTTTCCATCTCCCTGACCCAGAAGTCAGAGCGTTGCCCAGGAAGGTGTGTAAACAGATGGGAGGATGTCTCTTCTCTTTCTATCTCCCTGACCCAGAAGTCAGAGCGTTGTCCAGGAAGGTGTGTAAACAGATAGGAGGATGTCTCTTCTGTTTCCATCTCCCTGACCCAGAAGTCAGAGCGTTGTCCAGGAAGGTGTGTAAACAGATAGGAGGATGTCTCTTCTGTTTCCATCTCCCTGACCCAGAAGTCATATCGTTGCCCAGGAAGGTGTGTAAACAGATAGGAGGATGTCTCTTCTGTTTCCATCTCCCTGACCCAGAAGTCAGAGCGTTGTCCAGGAAGGTGTGTAAACAGATAGGAGGATGTCTCTTCTGTTTCCATCTCCCTGACCCAGAAGCCAGAGCGTTGCCCAGGATGGAATATAAACAGATAGGAGGATGTCTCTTCTGTTTCCATCTCCCTGACCCAGAAGTCAGAGCGTTGTCCAGGAAGGTGTGTAAACAGATAGGAGGATGTCTCTTCTGTTTCCATCTCCCTGACCCAGAAGCCAGAGCGTTGCCCAGGATGGAATATAAACAGATAGGAGGATGTCTCTTCCGTTTCCATCTCCCTGACCCAGAAGTCAGAGCGTTGCCCAGGAAGGTGTGTAAACAGATGGGAGGATGTCTCTTCCGATTCCTTTATCTTTTCCCTGTTGTCTTCCCCGTGAGCGCCGAGTCCAAGACGTTCTCTGATGTTCAAAGGAAGGCAGACTCATCCCAAAGCTGCTGCCGGCTCTGTCTCCATCTGGAAGTGGGGAATGGAGGATCTCTGGAGCTCTTACCCACGGTGTCTGCTGTCCACCTGATTACACTGAGCTGCTGGGATCTCACTGGCTTGTATTCTTGTTTTTTGTGCTGTTTTGTATCCCTGCCTCCAACCATAATTGTTCATATTTCATGGCTCTACTAAAGGCTTAGATTTCTAAGTCAGTCTGATATTCCCAATTTTTTTTTGTTTGTGTCGTGCATGCGTTGCATGATGGATGTTGCCCCTGAGATGTTTGTGGAGGGATTTGAAAATACCAAGTGGGCACCGCTTCAAACTGTCTGTAGTATCTTGTCATTCAGCTCAAAGCTATTTCCTTTCCTGTAAGAGCTGGCAGGAACCATATATTTGCCAGAGCAGCTGAAGTTCATCTCGCAGGATTAGCCTTTGGAAAGGTCATGGAAAGGTCATAGAAAGGTCAGAAGCAGAGTGTTACAGTATCTTATGAGATTTCTCTTGTATGTCTCTCTTGATTTCTCTCCCTTTAGTTCTCTCCCTGTGTTGCTCTCCGTAAGTTCTTAACCTAGAAGCCTAGATATTAAGAAGTTTCGTTGAAAAAGTATGTGTGCTATATTTTGGCTTTTATGTTTTGTTGGCGATCGGTGAGGGTCTTGGATCAAAATGGTTGCTCTTTATCAAATGTCCTTTTACCAGTATAACTACGGTGTAGGACTCCATTTAATGCACTCCATGCTTTCTGTTCTGTACACTTAGAAAAAAGGTGCTATCTAGAACCTAAAAGGGTTCTTCGGCTGTCCCCATAGGAGAACCATTTGAAGAACCCTTTTCGATTCCGGGTGAAACTCTTTTGGTTCAAGGTATAACCCTTTTGGGTTCCATGTAAGACCCTTTCCAAAAGAGGTTGTACGTGGAACCAAAAAGCATTCTCCCTGAAACCAAGAAGGGTTCTCCTATGGAGACAGCTGAAAATCCCTTTTGGAACCCTTTTTAAAAAATTGAATAAACTTTTCCTCCTATTTGAGAGGAATGCGAGAGAACAAGAGAAAAGGTAAAGTAGGAGAAAAGCGAGAGAAATGACTGGATTAATTTATTCTGCTTGGTTTATGGTGCGTAATTTTGACCCAAAATGAAATAGCTCGAATTCACCAGCACTTTAAATTAAATATCTATGGAACAGATTCTAATTTGATCACCAAGCTGTTTCAATTTCATTAGCCTGGTCCCTAATGGACTTTCACGGCACTGTATTTCATCGAGCACAAATCCTATTTAGTGGCTGTTTTTATATTAACCCTGGTCGCCCTGGCCACGTGTTAGTTCACAGCCCAGGCATTTACTGTGTTTCTTTGTTTCTGTGTGTTTGTGCATTCCAGCGTATGTGTATGTGTCTGAGCAACTGTGTGTGTGTGTGTGTGTGTGTATCTGTGTCCCTCCGCACCAGCCCTGCTCTCGCTAATGGACCATGTAGACCCACTTTGACTATGTATACTCACTGAGACCATGTATACTCACTGAGATTATGTATACTCACTGAGACCATGTATACTCACTGAGATTATGTATACTCACTGAGACCATGTATACTCACTGAGACCATGTATACTCACTGAGACCATGTATACTCACTGAGACCATGTATACTCACTGAGATTATGTATACTCACTGAGACCATGTAGACCCATTGAGACCATGTATACTCACTGAGACCATGTATACTCACTGTGACCATGTAGACCCACTGAGACCATGTAAACTCACTGAGACCATGTAGACCCATTGAGACCATGTAGACCCATTGAGACCATGTAGACCCATTGAGACCATGTATACTCACTGAGACCATGTATACTCACTGAGACCATGTAGACCCATTGAGACCATGTATACTCACTGAGACCATGTATACTCACTGTGACCATGTAGACCCATTGAGACCATGTATACTCACTGAGACCATGTATACTCACTGTGACCATGTAGACCCACTGAGACCATGTATACTCACTGAGACCATGTATACTCACTGAGACCATGTATACTCACTGAGACCATGTATACCCACTGAGACCATGTAAACTCACTGAGACCATGTATACTCACTGTGACCATGTAGACCCATTGACCATGTATACTCACTGTGACCATGTATACACACTGAGACCATGTATACTCACTGTGACCATGTATACACACTGAGACCATGTATACTCACTGTGACCATGTAGACCCATTGAGACCATGTATACTCACTGTGACCATGTAGACCCACTGTGACCATGTATACTCACTGTGACCATGTAGACCCACTGTGACCATGTATACTCACTGTGACCATGTAGACCCATTGAGACCATGTATACTCACTGAGACCATGTATACTCACTGTGACCATGTAGACCCACTGAGACCATGTAAACTCACTGAGACCATGTAGACCCATTGAGACCATGTAGACCCATTGAGACCATGTAGACCCATTGAGACCATGTATACTCACTGAGACCATGTATACTCACTGAGACCATGTAGACCCATTGAGACCATGTATACTCACTGAGACCATGTGACCATGTAGACCCATTGAGACCACTCACTGAGACCACTGTGACCATGTAGACCCACTGAGACCATGTATACTCACTGAGACCATGTATACTCACTGAGACCATGTATACACTGAGACCATGTATACCCACTGAGACCATGTAAACTCACTGAGACCATGTATACTCACTGTGACCATGTGTGACCATGTATACTCACTGTGACCATGTATACACACTGAGACCATGTATACTCACTGAGACCATGTATACTCACTGACCATGTAGACCATGTATACTCAGACCATGTATACCATGTATACTCACACTGAGACCATGTGACCATATACTCACTGTGACCATGAGACCATGAGACCATGTATACTCACTGTGACCATGTAGACCCACTGTGACCATGTATACTCACTGTGACCATGTATACACACTGAGACCATGACCACCTGTGAGACCATGTATACTCACTGTGACCATGTAGACCCACTGTGACCATGTATACTCACATGTAGACCCACTGAGACCATGTATACTCACTGAGACCATGTATACTCACTGAGACCATGTATACTCACTGAGACCATGTATACCCACTGAGACCATGTAAACTCACTGAGACCATGTATACTCACTGTGACCATGTAGACCCACTGTGACCATGTATACTCACTGTGACCATGTATACCCACTGAGACCATGTATACTCACTGTGACCATGTAGACCCATTGAGACCATGTATACTCTGTGACCTAGACCCACTGTGACCATGTATACTCACTGTGACCATGTAGACCCACTGAGACCATGTATACTCACTGTGACCATGTAGACCCACTGTGACCATGTATACTCACTGAGACCATGTAGACCCACTGTGACCATGTATACTCACTGTGACCATGTATACACACTGAGACCATGTATACTCACTGTGACCATGTAGACCCATTGAGACCATGTATACTCACTGTGACCATGTAGACCCACTGTGACCATGTATACTCACTGTGACCATGTAGACCCACTGTGACCCACTGTGACCATGTATACTCACTGTGACTCAATGTGAATAAAGAATGGAATAAAACTGATCATTTAATAGTCCAAGTCCTTGTATTCATATTTAATGAATCGTTCCTCTGTCTTTTGTTGGAGATGCAGCGTTGTTGTGAATAATGATGGATGGATGCACAACTCATGTGCTCTGTGGTCAGTCGAGCTCAATCGCGTTTGCCTACAACCTGATTACTGTGTCGACGGAGCATTCTACATCTTAATGATGTGGCATGTGTGCGTGCGCGTGTGCGTGCGTGCGTGTGTGTGTGTGTGCGTCTCGACTGTGTGTTCTGCATGGTAATGATGCAGATGGTGAATGAGATAATGAGAATAGGTCTGGGTCAGCCTGCCTCTGCCTGGCAGCAGTAGATATTCATAGCAGACACAGAGAGGTGTTTTAATATGCTGCTTCTGTGGTTTTTGGTGGACTAGTGTTGTGACTACACCATGTGTTTAGTATCCACTACAGCCATGCTTTCATCTAGAAAGGAAAAACTTCTGAAAGCGCTGTGGGAGTGTGTATCAGGTATCAGGACTCAGTGAACTAAAGTACTGGGTGTTGGTTCTGATCATGTATTTCTTGTCCGTATGGCTGTCAAAAACATACAGTGCCTTCAGAAAGTATTCATACCCCTAGATGTATTCCACATTTTGTTGTGTTACAGCCTGAATTAAAACAAATATTTAAAAATAAAACAATACACCCATGTACACACAATATTCCATAATGACAAAGTGAAATTATAGCTAATGTATTGATAATTAAACACAGAAATATCTAGCTGACAATAGCTGACAAGGTCTGTCGTTCTGCCCCTGAACAGGCAGTTAACCCACTGTTTCTAGGCCGTCATTGAAAATAAGAATTTGTTCATAACTGACTTGCCTAGTTAAATAAAGGTAAAATACAAAAAATAACATTTGTTTTAACCTAATTATACACACCTGAGCCAATACTTTGTAGAAGCATCTTTGGTAGTGATTACAGCTGTGAGTCTTTCTGGGTATGTCTCTCAGAGTGATTACAGTTGTGAGTCTTTCTGGGTAAGTCTCTCTGAGTGATTACAGTTGTGAGTCTTTCTGGGTAAGTCTCTCTGAGTGATTACAGTTGTGAGTCTTTCTGGGTAAGTCTCTCAGAGTGATTACAGCTGTGAGTCTTTCTGGGTAAGTCTCTCTGAGTGATTACAGTTGTGAGTCTTTCTGGGTAAGTCTCTCAGAGTGATTACAGCTGTGAGTCTTTCTGGGTAAGTCTCTCTGAGTGATTACAGTTGTGAGTCTTTCTGGGTAAGTCTCTCAGAGTGATTACAGTTGTGAGTCTTTCTGGGTAAGTCTCTCAGAGTGATTACAGCTGTGAGTCTTTCTGGGTAAGTCTCTGAGTGATTACAGTTGTGAGTCTTTCTGGGTAAGTCTCTCAGAGTGATTACAGCTGTGAGTCTTTCTGGGTAAGTCTCTCTGAGTGATTACAGTTGTGAGTCTTTCTGGGTAAGTCTCTCAGACTGATTACAGCTGTGAGTCTTTCTGGGTAAGTCTCTCAGAGTGATTACAGCTGTGAGTCTTTCTGGGTAAGTCTCTCAGAGTGATTACAGCTGTGAGTCTTTCTGGGTAAGTCTCTCAGAGTGATTACAGCTGTGAGTCTTTCTGGGTAAGTCTCTCTGAGTGATTACAGTTGTGAGTCTTTCTGGGTAAGTCTCTCAGAGTGATTACAGTTGTGAGTCTTTCTGGGTAAGTCTCTCAGAGCTTTCCTCTATTAGATTGTGCAACATTTGCCCATTTATTATTTTCTAAATTCTTCAAGCTCTGTTAAATTGGTTGTTGATCATTGCTAGACAACCATTTTCAGGTTTTGACATTTTCAAGTAGATTTAAATCAAAACTCGGTCACTCAGGAACATTCACTGTTGTCGTGGAAATTCTAATCAATAATGTGGAGAGACAAGGTCAATCAGCAATCAGGATATTACTTTATTCAAAACGTATTAACCTATTTCATTCCATCAGCCACAATAGTGACCATAAAAAAATGTTTCCAGTTAAAAGGCTCTAAAAAGGTTACTGAATGATATATCGATGCATTTCCAGCAAATATTGAAAGAATGAAGTGTCTCAATGAAAGATGTGCAGTGTCACATGTTTAGTGTAAATTGTCACATGACCAGAGCTGTTTACTTCCTGGTTGCACCATGAGAAGAGGATGGCTGCATCAAAGCTGCCAAAACAAAAGGTTAGTAAAGTATGTTGACATAAAGATAGGACAAAACATGTTGGTACACATCATCTTTAAGGTGTCTAGTATTGATATATGCATTTACAATTACTCACCTTTGTTCAGTGTGGTCATAGAATGTGTAAACATGTTGACGGCAACAATAGTGACCGGGGGGTTAACACAGTGCATCGAGGTAGACACATTTTTTATTTATGTTTTATTCCACCTTTATTTAACCAGGTAGGCTAGTTGAGAACACCTTTATTTAACCAGGTAGGCTAGTTGAGAACACCTTTATTTAACCAGGTAGGCTAGTTGAGAACACCTTTATTTAACCAGGTAGGCCAGTTGAGAACACCTTTATTTAACCAGGTAGGCTAGTTGAGAACACCTTTATTTAACCAGGTAGGCTAGTTGAGAACACCTTTATTTAACCAGGTAGGCTAGTTGAGAACACCTTTATTTAACCAGGTAGGCTAGTTGAGAACACCTTTATTTAACCAGGTAGGCTAGTTGAGAACACCTTTATTTAACCAGGTAGGCTAGTTGAGAACACCTTTATTTAACCAGGTAGGCTAGTTGAGAACACCTTTATTTAACCAGGTAGGCTAGTTGAGAACACCTTTATTTAACCAGGTAGGCTAGTTGAGAACACCTTTATTTAACCAGGTAGGCTAGTTGAGAACACCTTTATTTAACCAGGTAGGCTAGTTGAGAACACCTTTATTTAACCAGGTAGGCTAGTTGAGAACACCTTTATTTAACCAGGTAGGCTAGTTGAGAACACCTTTATTTAACCAGGTAGGCTAGTTGAGAACACCTTTATTAAACCAGGTAGGCTAGTTGAGAACAAGTTCTCATTTACAACTGTGACCTGGCCAAGATAAAGCATAGCAGTGTGAACAGACAACACAGAGTTACACATGGAGTAAACAATGAACAAGTCAATAAAACAGTCTATATAGTCTATATATATTGTGTGCAAAAGGCATGAGGAGGTAGGCAATATATAGGCCATAGGAGTGAATAATTACAATTTAGCAGATTAACACTGGAGTGATAAATGATCAGATGTTCATGTGCAAGTAGAGATACTGGTGTGCAAAAGAGCAGAAAAGTAATAAATAAAAACAGTATGGTGATGAGGTAGTTAAATTGGGTGGGCTATTTGCAGATGGACTATGCACAGCTGCAGTGATCGGTTAGCTGTTCAGATAGCAGATGTTTAAAGTTGGTGAGGGAAATAAAAGTCTCCAACTTAAGCAATTTGGTGGTCAGGAAGGGACAGAGGGAACATGGTCAGGAAGGGACAGAGGGAATATGGTCAGGAAGGGACAGAGGTCACATGGTCAGGAAGGGATAGAGGTCACATGGGCAGGAAGGGATAGAAATCACATGGTCAGGAAGGGATAGAGATCACATGGTCAGGAAGGGATAGAGGTCACATGGTCAGGAAGGGACAGAGGGAACATGACAACATTAGTCTAGGTCACATGGTCAAGAAGGGGTAGAGATCACAATTTTTGCAATTCGTTCCAGTCACAGGCAACAGAGAACTGGAAGGAAAGGCGGCCAAATGAGGTGTTGGCTTTAGGGATGATCAGTGAGATACACCTGCTGGAGCGTGTGCTACGGGTGGGTGTTGCCATCATGACCAGTGAACTGAGATAAGGCAGAGCTTTACCTAGCATGGTCTTGTAGATGACCTGGAGCCAGTGGGTCTGGCAACGAATATGTAGCGAGGGCCAGTCGACTAGGGCATACAGGTAGCAGTGGTGGGTGGTATAAGGGGCTTTAGTAACAAAGCGGATGGCACTGTGATAAACTGCATCTAGTTTGCTGAGTAGAGTATTGGAAGCTATTTTGTAGCGAAATAGAAAGCCGACTCTAGATTGGATTTTGGATTGGAGATGTTTGATATGAGTCTGGAAGGAGAGTTTACAGTCTAGCCAGACACCTAGGTACATATAGATGTCCACATATTCTAGGTCGGAACCATCCAGGGTGGTGATGCTAATCGGGCCTGTGGGTGCAGGCAGCAAACGGTTGAAAAGCATGCATTCGGTTTTACTAGCGTTTAAGAGCAGTTGGAGGCCACGGAAGGAGTGTTGTATGGCATTGAAGCTCGTTTGGAGGTTAGATAGCACAGTGTCCAAGGAAGGGCCAGAAGTATAGGGAATGGATTAGGGAATCGCCCGCAGAAAGAGCAGCATCATTGATATATACAGAGAAAAGAGTCGGTCCGAGAATTGAACCCTGCGGTACCCCCATAGAGACTGCCAGAGGACCGGACAACATGGCCCCCGATTTGACACACTGAACTCTGTCGTGGTGAACCAGGCAAGGCAGTCATTAGAAAAACCGAGGCTACTGAGTCTGCCGATAAGAGTATGGTGATTGACAGAGTCGAAAGCATTGGCCAGGTCTATGAAGACAGCTTCACAGTACTGTATTTTATTGATGGCAGTAATGATATCGTTTAGTACCTTGAGCGTGGCTGAGGTGCACCCGTGACTGGCTCAAAACCGGATTGCACAGCGGAGAAGGTACGGTGGGATTCGAGATGGTCAGTGATCTGTTTGTCAACTTGGCTTTCGAAGACCTTAGATAGGCAGGGCAGGATGGATATAGGTCTGTAACAGTTTGAGTCCAGGGTGTCTCCCCCTTTGCAGAGGGGGATGACCTCAGCAGCTTTCCAATCCTTGGGGATCTCAGACGATACAAAAGAGAGGTTGAACAGGTTGGTAATAGGGGTTGCAACAATGGCGGCGGATAGTTTCAGAAATAGAGGGTCCAGATTGTCAAGCCCAGCTGATTTGTATGGGTCCAGGTTTTGCAGCTCTTTCAGAACATCTGCCATCTGGATTTGGGTAAATGGGAACCTGGGGAGGCTTGGGCGAGTAGCTGCGGGGGGGGAGGAGCTGTTGGCCGAGGTTGGAGTAGCCAGGAGGAAGGCATTGCCAGCCGTTGAGAAATACTTGTTGAAGTTTTCGATTATCACGGATTTATCGGTGGTGACCATGTTACCTAGCCTCAGTGCAGTGGGCAGCTGGGAGGAGGTGCTCTTGTTCTCCATGGACTTTACAGTGTCCCAGAACGTTTTGGAGTCAGAGCTACAGGATGCAAATTTCTGCTTGAAAAAGCTGGCCTTTGCTTTCCTGACTGACTGCGTGTATTGGTTTCTGACTTCCCTGAACAGTTGCATATCGCCAGGACTATCCGATGCTATTGCAGTCCACCACAGGATGTTTTTGTGCTGGTCGAGGGCAGTCAGGTCTGGAGTGAACCAAGGCCTATATCTGTTCTTAGTTCTGCATTTTGTGAACGGAGCATGCTTATCTAAGATGGTGAGGAAGTTACTTTTAATGAATGACCAGGCATCCTCAACTGATGGGATGAGGTCAATATCCTTCCAGGATACCCGGGCCAGGTCGATTAGAAAGGCCTGCTTGCAGAAGTGTTTTAGGGAGCGTTTAACAGTGATGAGGGGTGGTCGTTTGACCGCGGACCTGTAGCGGATACAGGCAATGAGGCAGTGATCGCTAAGATCCTGATTGAAGACAGCGGAGGTGTATTTGGAGGGCAAGTTGGTCAGGATAATGTCTATGAGTTTACGGATTTAGGGTTGTACCTGGTGGGTTCTTAGATGATTTGTGTGAGATTGAGGGCATCTAGCTTAGATTGTAGGACTGCCGAGGTGTTAAGCATATCCCAGTTTAGGTCACCTAACACAACAAACTCTGAAGCTAGATGGGGGGCGATCAATTCACAAATGGTGTCCAGGGCACAGCTGGGAGCTGAGGGGGGTCGGTAGCAGGCGGCAACAGTGAGAGACTTATTTCTGGAGAGACTAATTTGAAATATTAGATGTTCGAACTGTTTGGATATGGACCTGGAAAGTATAACATTACTTTGCAGGCTATCTCTGCAGTAGAATGCAACTCCTCCCCCTTTGGCAGTTCTATCTTGATGGTAAATGTTATAGTTTGGTATGGAAATCTCAGAATTTTTGGTGGCCTTCCTAAGTCAGGATTCAGACACGGCAAGGACATCAGGGTTGGCAGAGTGTGCTAAAGCAGTGAGTAAAACAAACTTAGGGAGGAGGCTTCTGATGTTGACATGCATGAAACCAAGGCTTTTTCCGATCACAGAAGTCAACAAATGAGGACATGCAGGGCCTGGGTTTACCTCCACATCACCCGCGGAACAGAGAAGTAGTAGTATGAGGGTGCGGCTAAAGGCTATCAAAACTGGTGTCCTCGAGCGTTGGGGACACAGAAAAAAAGGAGCAGATTTCTGGGCATGGTAGAATATATTCAGGGCATAATGTGCAGACAGGGGTATGGTGGGGTGCGGGTACAGCGGAGGTAAGCCCAGGCACTGAGTGATGATAAGAGAGGTTGTTTCTCTGGACATGCTGGTTATAATGGGTGAGGTCACCGCATGTGTGGGAGGTGGGACAAAGGAGGTATCAGAGGTATGAAGAGTGGAACTTGGGGCTCCATTGTAAACTAAAACAACAATAACTAACCTGAACAACAAATATTGACATTTGAGAGAGACATACAGCGAGGCATAAAGTAATCGCAGGTGTTGATTGGGAGAACTAGCTAAAACAACAGGGGAGACAACATCAGCTAACACAACAACAGCAGGTAAAATGGCGATGACTAGGCAGAGAGTGTCGTATTAACTACACACAGAGCCTGAGTTCGACAGATAAAACATAAATAAACAGAATGGAGTACCGTGATTATGGACAGTCCAGCAGGCATCAGCTATGTAGCCAAGTGATCATAGTGTCCAGGGGGCAGCAGTAGATGGAACAGGGAAGCCGCCACTACGCTAGCACGCGGGCGACACAGCGTTTAAAGTTAGTAGGCCGGGGCTAGCTTGATGTTAATCCACCTGGCGTGTCAGATTTCAATAAAGCTTTTCGGTGAAAGCTATCCAAGCGTTTATGTAAGGACATCTCTCTCAGTAAACAAAATATTACAAACAGCTAGCAGCAAAGTAGATTGGTCACGAAAGCCAGAAAAGCAATAAAATGAATCGCTTACCTTTGTGTTGTATGTTATTGTCCTGTTGAAAGGTGAATTCATCTCCCAGTGTCTGGTGGAAAGCATATGGAACCAGGTTTTCCTCTGGGATTTTGAATGTGCTTCAGTTTCTTTTTTATCCTGAAACACTCCTACAACTGAGATTGGAAGGACGCCTGTATCTTTGTAGTGACTGAGTGTATTGATACACAATCCAATGTGTAATTAATAACTTCAGCTCAAAGGGATATTTAAGGTCTGATTTGTATATTTTTACCAGTAGGAGCCCTTCTTTGTGCGGCATTAGAAAACCTCCCTGGTCGTTGTGGTTGAATCTGTGTTTGACATTTACTGCTCAACTGATGGACCTTACAGATAATTGTATGTGGGTTACAGAGATGAGGTATTCATAAAAAAATTATGTTAAACATTATTGCACACAGAGTGAGTCCATGCAACTTAGCATGTGGCTTATTTAGGCTTGCCATAACAAAGGGGTTGAATAATTGACTCAAGATATTTCAGTTTTTAATTTTTAATTAATTTGTAACAATCTCAACAACAACAAAAAATCCACATTGTCATTATAGCATATTTTGTGTAGGCAAGTGAACAAAAAATGTAAATGTAAATCCATTTTGAATTCAGGCTGTGAACTCAACAACATGTGGTAACAGCAGATGGGTGTGTACATTCTGCGTGCACTGTACATGTTGTAACGGTTTTCTAGGTGTGAAGGAGAGTCGGACCAAAATGCAGCGTGTAGATTGCGATCCATGTTTAATGAACAATGTAAACACGAATTAACACAAAAACTACAAAACAAATAACGTAAATAACGAAACGAAAACCGAAACAGCCTATACATGTGTCAACTAACACAGCACCAGGAACAAAGACACTAAGGACAATCACCCACAAACCAACCAAAGAATATGGCTGCTTAAATATGGTTCCCAATCAGAGACAACGATAAACACCTGCCTCTGATTGAGAACCACTCCAGACAGCCATAGACTTTGCTAGATCACCCCACTAGCTACAATCCCAATACATACACACCAAAACCCCAAGACAAAACACACCACAATACAAAAACCCCATGCCACACCCTGGCCTGACCCAAACATGAAGATAAACACAAAATACTTTGACCAGGGTGTGACACATGTCTTCTTGTGTTACTGTATGTACTGTATCATATGGACATCAAGAACATTTCAAACACCTGGGCAGTACTCTAACTCAAGTATATATCCTGTAGGTCAGAGAGAGAACAAGATGTTTGTGATGATCAAGACCAGTTAATATTTCATCGTCTCACCACTGGCCTGTCACCACTGATAAATCCACCATAATTGAGAATTTCAATAAGCATTTTTCTACGGCTGGCCATGCTTTCCACCTGGCTACTCCTACCCCGGTCAACAGCACTGCACCCCCAACAGCAACTCGCCCAAGCCTTCCCCATTTCTCCTTCTCCCAAATCCGTTCTCCTGATGTTCTGAAAGAGCTGAAAAATCTGGACCCCTACAAATCAGCCGGGCTAGACAATCTGGACCCTTTCTTTCTAAAATTATCTGCCGAAATTGTTGCCACCCCTATTACTAGCCTGTTCAACCTCTCTTTCGTGTCGTCTGAGACTCCCAAAGATTGGAAAGCAGCTGCGGTCATCCCCCTCTTCAAAGGGGGGGACACTCTTGACCCAAACTGCTACAGACCTATATCTATCCTACCATGCCTTTCTAAGGTCTTCGAAAGCCAAGTCAACAAACAGATTGCCGACCATTTCGAATCTAACCATACCTTCTCTGCTATGCAATCTGGTTTCAGAGCTGGTCATGGGTGCACCTCAGCCACGCTCAAGGTCCTAAACGATATCTTAACCGCCATCGATAAGAAACATTACTGTGCAGCCGTATTCATTGATCTGGCCAAGGCTTTCGATTCTGTCAACCACCACATCTTCATCGGCAGACTCAACAGCCTTGGTTTCTCAAATGATTGCCTCGCCTGGTTCACCAACTACTTCTCTGATAGAGTTCAGTGTGTCAAATCGGAGGGTCTGCTGTCCGGACCTCTGGCAGTCTCTATGGGGGTGCCACAGGGTTCAATTCTTGGACCGACTCTCTTCTCTGTATACATCAATGAGGTCGCTCTTGCTGCTGGTGAGTCCCTGATCCACCTCTACGCAGACGACACCATTCTGTATACTTCCGGCCCTTCTTTGGACACTGTGTTAACAACCCTCCAGGCAAGCTTCAATGCCATACAACTCTCCTTCCGTGGCCTCCAATTGCTCTTAAAGTCCGCCCCATCCCGGATCCGGGATCGTGACTACAACCTCAAGCTCATTACCATAACACAAAATTAGCGATTTCTGAAAATTGCAAATTAAATTAAATAAATATGCCTATCCTCAAGCTTATCCTTTTCTTAACAATCGTGTCGTCTCAGATTTTCAAAATATGCTTTAGAACCAGAGAAAATCAATAATTTGTGTAAGAGTGGTGATAGCTAGCTTAGCATTTAGCGTTAGCATTTAGCACGCAACATTCACAAAAACCAGCAAAGGGATCAAATAAAATAATTTACCTTTGAAGAACTTCAGATGTTTCAATGAGGAGACTCTCAGTTACATAGCAGATGTCCAGTTTTTCCTGAAAGATGCTTGTGTAGGACACAACGTTCCGTTTTGTTACTATGCATTTGGCTACCGAAACTAACCGAAAATTCAGTCACCTAAACGTCAAACTTTTTCAGAATTAACTCCATAATATCGACTGAAACATGGAAAACGTTGTTTGAATCAATCCTCAAGGTGTTTTGTCATATATCTCTTCATTGAAATCCCTTCCCTGGAAGCGTGCATTCTTCTCTGATTCGGATGGAAAAATACTGGTAAGTGACTTTTGCGCACCAATTTCCACGCAGACACCGTGCGGGACACTTGGTAATTGTAGGCTCTTATGGTCAATCTTCCAATGATATGCCTACAAATACGTCACAATGCTGCAGACACCTGGGGGAAACGATAGGAAGTGTCCGTTCATTCCTGTCGCATTCACAGCCATATAAGGAGATCCAGAAATCCTGTTGATTTCCTGGTCACTCAAACATCTTGGTTTTGCCTGTAGATTCTGTTCTATGGCACTCACAGTGAAAATCTTTACAGTTCTGGAAACGTCAGAGTGTCTTCTTTCCAAAACTATCAATTCCAAGCATAGTCGAGCATCTTTTCGTGACAAAATATTGCGCTTAAAACGGGCATGTCTTTTTATCCAAAAATGAAATACTGCCCCTAGAGTCTTAACAGGTTAAATACAAGTAAAACTAAATCCATGCTCTTCAACCGATCGCTACCTGCACCTACCCGCCTGTCCAACATCACTACTCTGGACGGCTCTGACTTAGAATACGTGGACAACTACAAATACTTAGGTGTCTGGTTAGACTGTAAACTCTCCTTCCAGACCCATATCAAACATCTCCAATCCAAAGTTAAATCTAGAATTGGCTTCCTATTTCGCAACAAAGCATCCTTCACTCATGCTGCCAAACATACCCTTGTAAAACTGACCATCCTACCAATCCTCGACTTTGGCGATGTCATTTACAAAATAGCCTCCAATACCCTACTCAACAAATTGGATGCAGTCTATCACAGTGCAATCCGTTTTGTCACCAAAGCCCCATATACTACCCACCATTGCGACCTGTACTCTCTCGTTGGCTGGCCCTCGCTTCATACTTGTCGCCAAACCCACTGGCTCCATGTCATCTACAAGACCCTGCTAGGTAAAGTCCCCCCTTATCTCAGCTCGCTGGTCACCATAGCATCTCCCACCTGTAGCACACGCTCCAGCAGGTATATCTCTCTGGTCACCCCCAAAACCAATTCTTTCTTTGGCCACCTCTCCTTCCAGTTCTCTGCTGCCAGTGACTGGAACGAACTGCAAAAATCTCTGAAACTGGAAACACTTATCTCCCTCACTAGCTTTAAGCACCAACTGTCAGAGCATCTTACAGATTACTGCACCTGTACAGAGCCCACCTATAATTTAGCCCAAACAACTACCTCTTTCCCAACTGTATTTAATTTATTTATTTATTTTGCTCCTTTGCACCCCATTATTTTTATGTCTACTTTGCACATTCTTCCATTGCAAAACTACCATTCAGTGTTTTACTTGTATTTACTTTGCCACCATGGCCTTTTTTGCCTTTACCTCCCTTCTCACCTCATTTGCTCACATTGTATATAGACTTGTTTATACTGTATTATTGACTGTATGTTTGTTTTACTCCATGTGTAACTCTGTGTCGTTGTATCTGTCGAACTGCTTTGCTTTATCTTGGCCAGGTCGCAATTGTAAATGAGAACTTGTTCTCAACTTGCCTACCTGGTTAAATAAAGGTGAAATAAATAAAATAAATCAAAAATAGTGTCGAGCAACATCGTGGAGGACTCTGCGGTAGCGTTGATCCACTCTCCCGTTAGTGTCAATGGGGAGCAACTTGTGTGAGTGCTTGTGTGTTATCCAAACGCCCAAACAGTCTAGTACTAAGATCGCCTTGCAGCCAGGACTAATCAATGAATAAGGCTGACGGCGATCATAGAGGACCAAAGTGTAACAGTCTTAGCAGCCGAGTTATAGTTTTGAAGCCTCTGCCTTCCTTTGACATTGAGCCGGAGAGAGAGTCAAAGCCATTACCTTACACAGTACTGCTGCCTGCTCATGCTTAAATTAAATATTCACCGGCTGTGTTCTTCTTATATAGCTAGCTGGGGTTAGAGTTCAACGTTGACTGGCTCTCCTGAGCATTTAACACACTCTGTTAATGGACTAATGGGCTTCCAGGCATTAGCTAAGCAATTACCAGGCTGCAGTAAATAAAGAGGACATTTTGGTCTTGTCCTTACCTTAAAGTTGAGTGGAGTTGTTTGTTGCTTTCTGCTTCTCCTCTGTGTGAATATTTGAGGACCGTTGTGGGGCGTTAATTGAACCCCCTCCCATCTGAATCTGATGACCTCAACTCTTTAATTTGAATTCATTTACAGCTAGGTTTGTTTAAATTAAGGGAGTGTTAGGAAGTCTTGTCCATTTCAAGAATTACAAATATGATGGAACTGTTACTGCATTAACCAACTAGACACAGATAATGGAGTTGCCATGGATACTATTACCACGGAGTACTGTAGAGTCTGCCATAGGAAGATGTCATCACAGAAAACACTTCACTCTTTCAAAGTCATCCCAATTCCAGACCTGGAAACAGAAGACACACACATCTTCTATTTGCTACAAACAGTCCTGTCATCTGTTCTGAGTATTTTCTGTCAATTATCAACAATGAATGACTTGTTGTTGTGAAGGCCATGAGCATCAATCCTCTGTCTCTTGTTCTACCTTCATATCAATCCTACTGTACAGTACCTCTCTCTGAATACGTCCCAAACAGACCCCTTTTCCCTATAGAGTGCACGACTAGGGCCCTGGTTAGAAATAGTGTACTAATGAAGGAAAAGAGTTCCATTTGGGATACACGCTCTCTGTGTTCCATGATACTGATCTGATGGACCCTAACCACAGCTCACTCATTTTAGCCCTGATGTCCTGCATGATGTCAGGTGTCAGATGGATGCTCTATGTAATCTGAGCCTGCCTCGCTGGTCTGGGTACAGTGATACCGGATCCTACTGGATCTTCTAGTTCCCTTCTAGGATTTTAGTTTATATCTAATGTATGTCATTAAGATCAGCTGTTTAAGTCCAAATATCGATAAGGTATGTGACAGAGTTATTTTTGTAATAACCTGGTTTAGGAGACATTCATTCACGCTGATATTAACGTGGTATAAATGAAGAACGCTTTTTTCAGATCTAGGCTAAAAATCATGCACCAGACACCTCACTTAAAATGTGTCACATTTACACACAACACATCCACAGTTAAATAAATCACACTTACACACAACACATCCACAGTTAAATAAGTCACACTTACACACAACACATACACAGTTAAATATGTCACACTTACACACAACACATCCACAGTTAAATATGTCACAATTACACACAACACATACACAGTTAAATATGTCACACTTACACACAACACGTCCACAGTTAAATATGTCACACTTACACACAACACATCAACAGTTAAATATGTCACACTTACACACAACACATCCACAGTTAAATATGTTACAATTACACACAACACATCCACAGTTAAATAAGTCACACTTACACACAACACATCCACAGTTAAATATGTTACAATTACACACAACACATCCACAGTTAAATAAGTCACACTTACACACAACACATCCACAGTTAAATATGTCACACTTACACACAACACATATCCACAGTTAAATATGTCACACTTACACACAACACATCCACAGTTAAATATGTTACAATTACACACAACACATCCACAGTTAAATATGTCACACTTACACACAACACATCCACAGTTAAATAAGTCACACTTACACACAACACATCCACAGTTAAATATGTCACACTTACACACAACACATACACAGTTAAATATGTCACACTTACACACAACACATCCACAGTTAAATATGTTACAATTACACACAACACATCCACAGTTAAATATGTTACAATTACACACAACACATCCACAGTTAAATAAGTCACACTTACACACAACACATCCACAGTTAAATATGTTACACTTTCCACAGTTTTCTCTTCTTCTGTCACTCATCCATTGTCAGCTTTTTCCAAAATAATTTCTAATAATCCTGTCCTACATTTCAGCGGTGCTGTGGGCTACAGATGCAGGCCTCTTAACATGCAACGTCTGCTTTGTGCATTAACAAAATTACCATTCACCTATTGCTCTGTCTGGCAGTATAGCTTCTGTCTCTCTGGACATGTCTGTCATGTGAAGGGTGTCTATTAGCCTGTAGAGTCCCGGTTGCTATATAGTCTGTTTTAACTAAATTACCACCTGGAGTGTGGGATTTATTGTGTATCCCATGTCTGTCTGGTTTGGGTTGTGATGTGAAGGTTGTCTGTGTGCCTGGAGACTCACACACACACACACACACAGTGTGAAGGCTCTCTACGGACCTGGAGAGGACTTGGAGAGTCTCCGAGAGGCAGGTTCTAAGTGATTGGTTACCTGGGGCACACCTTGTGTTAGAGGCATTGATCGGAGGCTAGTGAATTGCATTGTGGGTCTGATTACTGGTGTCAGTGAGGGGGGTAATCATGCGGGACCGAGCGCTCGCCAGCGGAGCGGTGCTCTCCATGTGCTGCATTAGCTTCTACAAAATGACTTTATCAGTCTTACATACCCCCGTCTCCATCACACACACACACACACACACACACACACACACACACACACACACACACACACACACACACACACACACACACACACACACACACACACACACACACACACACACACACACACACACACACACACACACACACACACACACACACACACACACACACACAATGATTTAGTGGCAGGCAGCTGAGCCACGGAGGGCAGGAGGGGGGAGAGGAGCAGTCAGTGTATGGGTGTGGAAATTATGTATGAGTTTACCAGCGTTTTAACACCGCACAGCATCAGTCTGACTAGATAACAGTATAACAGTCACATGTTGTGTGTGTGTGTGGTGCCTGTGACTTTGCGTATGTTTGAATCTGATTCTCCTGTTACTGGGGGAACAATAGCCATTCCTCCCCTTTTATTAAGACTCTGTCCTACCCAGCGACAGACAGGCCAATAAGAACACTCATGTTAATTACAGCATGGCAGGTGAGAAAGGCAATCCGGTTGGTGCTGCCTCTGGAAGGTGATGTGTGTGTAGGGGAGGATACACTAGTCAGGACTTTGAAGAGTTGAACCACCACACACAGACCTAATCCCACCATGCCCTGGGGCACCACCACACACAGAACAAATCCCACCATGCCCCTGGGCACTACCACACACAGAGATAATTCCTACAATGCCCTGGAGCACTACCACACACAGAGATAATCCCACTAACCCTGGGGCACTACCACACACAGAGCTAATCCCACTAAACCCTGGGACACTATCACACACAGAGATAATCCCACTAACCCTGGGGCACTACCACACACAGAGCTAATCCCACTAAACCCTGGGACACTATCACACACAGAGCTCATCTCACTAAACCCTGGGGCACTACCACACACAGAGCTAATCCCACTAAACCCTGGGACACTATCACACACAGAGCTCATCTCACTAAACCCTGGGGCACTACCACACACGGAGCTAATCTCACTAAACCCTGGGGCACTACTACACACAGAGCTAATCCCACTAAACCCTGGGACACTACCACAAACAGAGCTAATCCCACTAAACCCTGGGGCACTACCACACACAGAGCTAATTACACAAAACCCTGGAGCACTACCACACACAGAGATAATCCCACTAACACTGGGGCACTACCACACACAGAGCTAATCCCACTAAACCCTGGGGCACTATCACACACAGAGCTAATCCCACTAAACCCTGGGGCACTACCACACACAGAGCTAATCCCACTAAACCCTGGGGCACTACCACACACAGAGCTAATCCCAGTAAACCCTGGGGCACTACCACACACAGAGCTAATCTCACTAAACCATGGGGCACTACCACACACAGAGCTAATCTCACTAAACCCTGGGGCACTACCACACACAGAGCTAATCCCACTAAACCCTGGGGCACTACCACACACAGAGCTAATCCCACTAAAACCTGGGGCACTACCACACACAGAGCTAATCCCACAAAACCCTGGGACACCACCACACACAGAGCTAATCCCACCATGCCCAGGGACACGACCACACACAGAACTAATCCCACCATGCCCAGGGACACGACCACACACAGAACTAATCCCACCATGCCCTGAGGCACAACAACACACATAATTTATCCCACCATGCCTTGAAACACAAACACATAGAGCTAATCCCACTACACCCTGGGGCACTACCACACACAGAGCTAATCCCACTAAAACCTGGGGCACTACCACACACAGAGCTAATCCCACCATGCCCAGGGACACGACCACACACAGAATTAATCCCACCATGCCCAGGGACACGACCACACACAGAACTAATCCCACCATGCCCTGAGGCACAACAACACACATAATTTATCCCACCATGCCTTGAAACACAAACACATAGAGCTAATCCCACTACACCCTGGGGCACTACCACACACAGAGCTAATCCCACCATGCCCTGGGTCACTACCACACACGGAGCTAATCCCACCATGCCCTGGGGCACCACCACACACAAGTCGCTCTGGATAAGAGTGTCTGCTAAATGATTTAAATGTAAATGTAAAACTAATCCCACCATGCCCTGTGACACTACCACACAGAGCTAATCCCACCATGCCCTGGGGCACCACCACACACAAAACTAATCCCACCATGACATGTGACACTACCACACAGAGCTAATCCCACCATGGCCTGGGGCACTACCACACAGAGCTAATCCCACCATGCCCTGGGGCACCACCACACACGAAACTAATCCCACCATGACATGTGACACTACCACACAGAGCTAATCCCACCTTGGCCTGGGGCACTACCACACAGAGCTAATCCCACCATGCCCTGGGGCACTACCACAAAGAGCTAATCCCACAATGCCTTGGGACAACTACCACACAGAGCTAATCCCACCATGCTCTGGAGCACTACCACACAGAGCTAATCACACCATGCCCTGGGGCACTACCACACAGAGCTAATCACACCATGCCCTGGGGCACTACCACACAGAGCTAATCACACCATGCCCTGGGGCACTACCACAGAGAGCTAATCCCACCATGCCTGTGTTTTTCGCTTTTGTCTATACTATGAGACCTGTTTCTGTTTTTGGAAAATGTGTTTGTTATTCACTATTCAGAACATTTATGCTTTTATCCCTTTCAGTTCAACTTCTAGGCTACAGTGTGTGTGTGTGTTTATGTGTGTGTGTGTGTTTGTGTGTGTGTGTTTGTTTGTTTGTTTGTGTACGTGCGTGTGTGTGTTTCTGGTCATGTACTACACTCCTCGGACACGGTTTCCTTTTTAACTTCCTTCAGTGATTATGAGAAGCTCTTAGCGCCTCTCATAGTGGGACAGCGGTCAGTAGTCATGAGAAGCTCTTAGCGTCTCTCATAGTGGGACAGCGTTCAGTAGTCATGAGAAGCTCTTAGCGCCTCTCATAGTGGGACAGCGTTCAGTAGTCATGAGAAGCTCTTAGCGTCTCTCATAATCCCACCATGCCCTGGGGTGGGACAGTGTTCAGTAGTCATGAGAAGCTCTTAGCGCACCACCACACACGAAACTAATCTCTCATCGTGGGACAGCGTTCAGAAGTCATGAGAAGCTCTTAGCGTCTCTCATCGTGGGACAGCGTTCAGAAGTCATGAGAAGCTCTTAGCGTCTCTCATCGTGGGACAGCGTTCAGAAGTCATGAGAAGCTCTTAGCGTCTCTCATAGTGGGACAGCGTTCAGTAGTCATGAGAAGCTCTTAGCGTCTCTCATAGTGGGACAGTGTTCAGTAGTCATGAGAAGCTCCTAGCGTCTCTCATAGTGGGACAGCGTTCAGTGATCATGAGAATCTCTTAGCGCCTCTCATAGTGGGACAGCGTTCAGTAGTCATGAGAAGCTCTTAGCGTCTCTCATAGTGGGACAGCGTTCAGTAGTCATGAGAAGCTCTTAGCGTCTCTCATCGTGGGACAGCGTTCAGTAGTCATGAGAAGCTCTTAGCGTCTCTCATAGTGGGACAGCGTTCAGTAGTCATGAGAAGCTCTTAGCGTCTCTCATCGTGGGACAGCGTTCAGTAGTCATGAGAAGCTCTTAGCGTCTCTCATAGTGGGACAGCGTTCAGTAGTCATGAGAAGCTCCTAGCGTCTCTCATAGTGGGACAGCGTTCAGTAGTCATGAGAAGCTCTTAGCGTCTCTCATAGTGGGACAGCGTTCAGTAGTCATGAGAAGCTCTTAGCGTCTCTCATAGTGGGACAGCGTTCAGTAGTCATGAGAAGCTCTTAGCGTCTCTCATAGTGGGACAGCGTTCAGTAGTCATGAGAAGCTCTTAGCGTCTCTCATAGTGGGACAGCGTTCAGTAGTCATGAGAAGCTCTTAGCGTCTCTCATAGTGGGACAGCGTTCAGTAGTCATGAGAAACTCCTAGCGTCTCTCATAGTGGGACAGCGTTCTCGTACACTCTTATCTACAGGTCACTAGTTGTAGTCAGTGAGCTGGTCTCTACGGGTCACTAGGTGTAGTCAGTGAGCTGGTCTCTACTGGTCACTAGTTGTAGTCAGTGAGCTGGTCTCTACGGGTCACTAGGTGTAGTCAGTGAGCTGGTCTCTACGGGTCACTAAGTGTAGTCAGTGAGCTGGTCTCTACGGGTCACTAGGTGTAGTCAGTGAGCTGGTCTCTACGGGTCACTAGGTGTAGTCAGTGAGCTGGTCTCTACGGGTCACTAGGTGTAGTCAGTGAGCTGGTCTCTACGGGTCACTAGGTGTAGTCAGTGAGCTGGTCTCTACGGGTCACTAGGTGTAGTCAGTGAGCTGGTCTCTACGGGTCACTAGGTGTAGTCAGTGAGCTGGTCTCTACGGGTCACTAGGTGTAGTCAGTGAGCTGGTCTCTACAGGTCACTAGGTGTAGTCAGTGAGCTGGTCTCTACGGGTCACTAAGTGTAGTCAGTGAGCTGGTCTCTACGGGTCACTAGGTGTAGTCAGTGAGCTGGTCTCTACGGGTCACTAGGTGTAGTCAGTGAGCTGGTCTCTACGGGTCACTAGGTGTAGTCAGTGAGCTGGTCTCTATGGGTCACTAGGTGTAGTCAGTGAGCTGGTCTCTATGGGTCATTAAGTGTAGTCTCTGTACTCTGACGGTCTTGGGTAGGTGGAGGGAGTCTGGAAGGGCCTCTCGGAATCTTTGGGTTGTCCGAGAATTTATAGCACAGCTTTTGATGATCCTTGGTTTGGGTCTGAGCTGATTATTTGTTGCGATTGCAAATGTAATAAGATGCTGGTCCAATAGTCCAGGATTATGAAGAAAAAACATTTAGATCCACAATATTTATTCCACAGGACAAAATTAGGTCCAGAGTATGACTGTGACAGTGAGTAGGTGTGAGTAGACATGTTGGACAAAACCCACTGAGTCGAAGATTGCTCCAAAAGCCTTTTGGAGTGGGTCTGTGGACTTTTCCATGTGAATATTAAAGTCACCAAAAATCTGAATATTGTCTGCCATGACCACAAGGTCCGATAGGAACTCAGGGAACTCAGTGAGGAACGGAGTATAAGGCCCCGGAGGCCTGTAATAAAACACTAGCTATAACAAGTGATTGAGCAGGCTGCATAGATTTCATGACTAGAAGCTCAAAAGATGAAAATGCAGTCCTTTGTTTTGTCATTTTAAAATTTGCTGTCATAAATGTCAGCAGCACCTCCGCCTTTGCGGGATGCGAGGAGGATATGGTGACTAGTGTAACCAGGAGGAGAGGCCTCATTGAACACAGTAAATTCATCAGGCTTAAGCCATGTTTCAGTCAGGCCAATCACATCAAGATGATGATCAGTGATTAGTTCATTGACTATAACTGCCCTGGAAGTGAGGAATCTAACATTAAGAAACCCTATTTTGAGATGTGAGATATCACAATCTCTTTCAATAATGACAGGAATGGAGAAGGTCTTTATTCCAGTGAGATTTCTAAAGCAAACACTGCCATGTTTAGTTTTGCTCAACCTATATTGAGGCACAGACATTGTCTCAATGGGGATAGCTGACTATGCTTGTGGCAGACACCAATAAGCTGGCAGGGTGGCTAACAGCCTGCTGCCTGGCCTGCACCCTTTCTCATTATGGAGCTAGAGGAGTTAGAGCCCTGTCTATGTTCATAGATGAGATGAGAGCACCCCTCCAGCTAGGATGGAGACCGTCACCAGGCTTGGTCGTGTTTGTGGGTGAGTCTCAGAAAGAGGGCCAATTATCTATAAATTCTATCTTTTGGGGGGGGGGGGGGTGGCAGAAAACAGTTTTCAACCAGCAATTGAGTTGTGAGACTCTGCTGTAGAGCTCATCACTCCCCCTAAATGCCGACACATCTTTCTAGCTGATTTACACCCTGAAGCTATGTTGCGCTTGGTGACCTCTGACTGTCTCATCCTAACATCATTGGTGCCGACGTGGATAACAATATCCCTATATTCTCTACACTCGCCAGTTTTAGCTTTAGCCAGCACCATCTTCAGATTAGCCTTAACGTCGGCAGCCCTGCCCCTTGGTAAACAGTGTATGATCGCTGGATGATTCTTTTTAAGTCAAATATTGTGGGTAATGGAGTCGCCAATGACTAGGGTATTAAATTTGTCAGAGCTGATGGTGGGAAGCTTCGGTGTCTCAGACCCCGTAACGGGTGGAGGAGAGTAGAGACCTGAGAAGACTCTGGCTCTGACTCCGACTCGCTGTTTAATAGCGAAAACCGGTTGAAAGTGTCTGTCGGCTGAATGAGCGACACTGGATGAGCATGTCGGCAGCAGTTCTTCTCAGACGCCTTGAGAAAATTGTCCTGCTGCGGGGCTGTGCGTGGGGATTTATACTAATATCTGTGCTTACTGGTGGCACAGACACTGTTTCATCCTTTGCTACATTTCATTTCCCTTGCCTAACGCTTGCATCTGAAGCTGTGCTTGCACAACACAGCTATCCTCGCTATAAGGCGATTGTTCTCCTGTATATTATGAGTAACCATGTGTATGTGACAAATTCAATTTGATTTGATTTACAGCAACTGCAATTAGAAGGCATAATGCTAATGTTATTACTTAGCTTCGGATGGAGGAGGTCCTGATGAACCACGTCCAGATAAAGTGTCCGGGATGGAAAAGTTGAATGCATTAACAAATAGCACAACAGCACAGAGACAAATCAGGAAGTTGAGGGCGGAGCAATGAGACTGTGATGTGATGTATTTTTAGACAATGTAAGAGTGTTCCCTCACGCTCTGCTCGCCTACGCAGAGACAAAATGAGGACAATGATGAAGTGGAGGACAAGAAAAAACCCTCCATCCTTCAGTTCTGATTCGTCAAATGTCTCCTCCAGATTCTCCAGACTGACCACCTGCTGCCATGCCAGTGAATCACACACTAGAGAGAGAGAGGGGGGGTGGGGGATTGAGAGGGAGAGGGATTGAGACGGAGAGGGATTGAAAGGGAGAGAAAGAGAGATTGAGAGGGAGAGAGAGAGAGAGAGAGAGAAGAGAGAGAGAGAGAGAGAGAGAGATTGAGAGAGAGAGAGAGAGAGAGAGAGAGAGATTGATTGATAGGGAGAGAGAGAGAGAGAGAGAGAGAGAGAGAAAGAGAGAGATAGAGAGAGAGAGAGAGAGAGAGAGAGAGAGAGAGAGAGAGAGAGAGAGAGAGAGAGAGAGAGAGAGAGAGAGAGAGAGAGAGAGGGAGAGAAAGAGAGAGAGAAAAATAGATAGAGAGGGAGAGAAAGAGATATAAGGAGAGAGGGAGAATGTTCAGTATGGATGTAAGGCTACAGTGTTTTTCATGTCAGTTGTTCTAATCCCCTCTGGGATTGTTTCAGTCTAATGACCTGTTTTAAAGGCCCACAGCCAAGTGTGTGTGTGTGTGTGTGTGTGTGTGTGTGTGTGTGTGTGTGTGTGTGTGTGTGTGTGTGCGTGCGTGCGTGCGTGTGTGTGTGTGTAGCGACTCAAGAGGCCTGATGACATGACGTTTGTTAATGGATCAGTGAAGAGATTAGACCTAGTGAATCAGGACGTGTGTGTGTGTTTGTGCGTGTGTGTTTGCTAAAGCCCAACATCTTTAAAATGTGCATAGAAAACCCTACACCACAGTGGTACTACCTGTTTACATAGTGTCGGATCAGAGTTTACTCCTCAAGTCCATTTACTCACACTGAGTCTCTCTGAATCTAAAGCATCGCGTGCTAAAACCCACTCAGAACTATAATGAGAGAAAACTCTCTCACTTTAAAACCGTTTCCATGTAGCGCCTGTGTGCCTTGTGAATATCCAAGCAGCTCCGATCAAACATGTTGGCAGGTTGTTTTAAAGTAGCAAGTTGGTGAGAAAGTCATATGCGGTGAGAAACCACCAAGGTCCTGAACGTCCTCTCTCTCTCTCTCTCTCTCTCTCTCTCTCTCTCTCTCTCTCTCTCTCTCTCTCTCTCTCTCTCTCTCTCTCTCTCTCTCTGTCTCTCTCTCTCTTGCTCTCTCTGTCTCTCTCTCTTTCTCTCTCCCTGTCTCTCTCTCTTTCGCTCTCTCTCTCTCTCTCTCTCTCTCTCTCTCTCTCTCTCTCTCTCTCTCTCTCTCTCTCTCTCTCTCTGTCTCTCTCTCTGTCTCTCTGTCTCTCTCTCTCTGTCTCTCTCTCTTTCTCTCTCCCTGTCTCTCTCTCTTTCTCTCTCTCTCTCTCTCTCACTCTCTCTTGCTCTCCCTCTCTTGCTCTCTCTCTCTCTCTCTCTCTCTCTCTCTCTCTCTCTCTCTTGCTCTTTCTCTTGCTCGCTCTCCTGCTCTCTCTCT
>NC_060186.1:72899599-72904297 GCF_021184085.1 Oncorhynchus gorbuscha | reverse complement strand
TGCATGCTGGGTGTTTTTGGAGTTTGAGTGTTTGGTGTGGAAAGCTCTATCCTAACTAACTTTCTTGATTCTATTCTTTTCTTTACATGTTATTTTCTATGGTGGAGGGTTAATTAATGCAATATTTGTTGTTAGCGGTATCCAAAGTTTTTTTTTTCCAAAGTTAGGGTGGAAGAGGACAGAGTAACGTTCCGGGGGGTTGCAAGGTCTAGTGTGCGCAATGGCTTGTCAGCCTAGCGCGCAGGAGACGCTGTCGATACAGCATGGATTCAGGTGTGTTCCTGAGAACGGAGTTAAGGTGGAGGAGGTTCTGCTCGCGGTCGGTGAACAGGTAGGAGCTGAGTTTATACATTCTGCTTCTAGAATGAACAAGGCTGTGGTTGTGTTCATGAAAAGGGCTAATTTGGTCGGTAGGCTAATTGCTAGCGGAATATTTGTAAGGGATGTGTTGATGTGTCAATTTCACCTCTCTCTACCCCTTCAACAAGAGTTGTAGTGGCAAATTTGCCTCCGTTTATTACGGATGATCAAATTAGGAAAGAGCTGAGTCGTGTTGGTAAGTTTGCTAGCGGTTTCCGTGTACTGTCAGCAGGTTTTCAGGCAGATGCCGTTAAGCACGTTGTTTCATTCAGGAGGCAAGTGTTTATGTTTCTGAACAATAATGAGCAACAGCTAAATGTGCATTTTAAAGTGAGGCATGGGGAGGGGCTCTATGCAGGTTTTGCCAGCACAGATAGTCTACGGTGTTTTGAATGTGGGGATTTGGGGCACAAGAGCTTTGCGTGCCCACATAAAGGCCATAGACAAGGGGAGGGTACGAGCGCAAGGGGGGGAAATCGAGGTCAAAATGCAGGGGGTAAGGAGATGCAGACAGCAGAGGCTGGGCCTAGTCAGTCTAGAGATGGTGGTGTAGATGAGGCTGGGTCTAGTCAGGCTAGAAATGGTGGGGTAGCTGAGGCTGGCCCTAGTCATGCTATGGAGGGTGTTGTAGCTGAGGCTGGCCCTAGTCAGGCTATGGAGGGTGTTGTAGCTGAGGCTGGCCCTAGTCATGCTATGGATGGTGTTGTAGCTGAGGCTGGCCCTAGTCATGCTATGGAGGGTGGTGCAGATGATACTGTGTCTAGTCAGGTTATTCTAGTGGATGAGGAGAGTATAGTGGGGAAGTGTAAGAGATTAGGGGAGGAGGAGGAGGGTGTCAAGAGGAAAAAGAAAAAGGGTGTGGACAAAGGCACCATGGAAATGTTGCCTGTTGCTGTGGGTGAGGCCCTAACCAGAGAGAAAGGGCAGGTGGTCAGGGTGGGAGATAGAGAAGAGGAGGAAAGTGAGTCTGAGGAAGAGGATGAGGAGGTATTTTTTTCAGACTCCTCAATTGGCCCGGAGCTGACAGCCAGTCAACCGGAGGGGTCTAAGTACACGTTGAGAGAACTGACAAGGTTCCTGAATGAGACTAAGGGGAAAAAAGTTACTCTTGAGGCTTTTTTTCCTGATCCTAGAAAGTTTGTAAGATCAGTACAACATGCTATGAGAAATGAGGGGCATGGTGTCCTCTCACCCAAGAAACGGTTTAGGTTGAGGAAGTGGGTCACAACAGTGCGTAAAGGTTTACCTTCAGACACTGTTTAAATGTTTAATTTCTTACTGACACTGGGGATTTTTGAGCTTTGCTATTGGTCTATTTCTCTGCTGGCTTTTCTCCCACTTCTTATGGAGACTCTTTGGGTAGGCTCGCTCAATATAAATGGCGCCAGAGATGCGGGAAAAAGGAGTGTGTTGAGTGAATATGTAAAACATAAACAAGTACAGGTGTTGTTTCTGCAGGAGACGCATAGTGATGTGGTGAATGAAGTTGATTGGGGGCTCTGGTGGAAAGGGGCAAGTGTGTTGAGCCATGGGACAAATCTTAGTGCAGGGGTGGCAGTCCTTTTTGCACCGGGTCTGGCTGTAAAAATTTGCTCCTCAAAGGAGGTGTGTAGGGGTAGGTTGCTTGTTGTTAAAGCAGAAATTAACAACATGTGTTTTGTCTTTATAAATGTGTATGCGCCTAACACAGGGAGAGAAAGAGGGGTTCTATTTGGGAGTCTTAGACAGGAACTCTCACAAGTAGCACCTGAGGAGACGCTGGTGATCGGAGGTGACTGGAACTGTACAATGGATTTTACAAAAGACAGAAATGGGGAAGAGCCTCATTCAGTGTCAGTGGGAGTGTTAAGGGACATCTTTAATCAGTTTGACCTAGTGGATGTTTGGAGAACTAAACATCCAAACACAAGACAGTATACGTGGGTGAAGGTTTTTGGGGCTAGGGTGAGTGCAGCTCGACTTGATCGTTTTTACATGTCCAGGAATCAGAGCAATAGGCTTCTGGGTGCTACCATTCTCCCAGTGGGGTTTTCGGATCACCACATAACCATGGCTCGGCTGTCTATTTCACCAGGGCCCCGGCAGGCATCTTATTGGAAGTTCAATGTAAAGCTCTTACAAGATGCCACTTTTTGCTCAGGTTTCCAGACTTTTTGGGAAAGATGGGGGCAGCGAAGAGGGACCTGGGCAGTTTTTTCCAGGTTAAAGCAAAGGGAGCACTTGTAAGAGCTAGGTTCTCCATGCTCAAGGAGATGGATGCTCCCAGCTCCTTCTTCTTTGGTTTGGAAAGACAGAGCAGTGAAGCCAAGGGTATGCATTGTCTACGGCTGTCTGATGGGCGGGTGACCTCTGTGTTGGGGGAGATGCGGGAGCGGACTGGGGAGTTTTATACTGAATTGTATAGAGCAGAAATGTGTGATCCTATGTGTGCTCAGGTCTTGTTCGCAGGACTCCCTAAGCTCTCTCGGGCACAGAGGGATGAAATGGACATTCCTCTGTTGTCACATGAACTGGCAGAGGCAGCAACCCAGATGTCCCCCGGTCGTGCACCCGGGGTTGATGGACAGGATTGAACTGTCCATCAACAATTGGACAGGATTTATTTTGCGTGTTGCGAGAATGCGTCGGGGTAGGAGAGTTGCCGATGAGCTGCCGTCGGGCGGCTCTGACTCTCTTGCCCAAAAAAGGGGACTTGTGTGAACTTAAGAACTGGAGGTCTGTGGCATTACTCTGTGCGGACTACAAGATTTTTGCCAAGGTCCTCTCTAACAGACTGAAGTCCCATCTGGACTCTATAATACACAAGGACCAGACATATTGTGTACCGGGACGCTCAATCACGGACAACTTGTTCTTGATTAGGGACATGTTGGACTTGTCGAGAGGTTCTAATGTGAACTTTGGACTGGTCTCTTTAGATCAAGAGAAGGCTTTTGATAGAGTGGATCATGAGTATCTGTTTAATGTGATGTCTGTGTTTGGGTTTGGGAAGAGTTTTGTGACCTGTGTGAAGCTGTTGTATGCAGGGGCGTCATGTATGGTTAAGGTGGGAGGGGGGCTCAGTAGGCCAGTCTGGGTGAGACGGGGCATTAGACAAGGATGCCCTCTATCTGGGCAGCTGTACACACTAGCCATTGAGCCTTTTTAGGACTGCTACGCAGGAGACTGCGGGGAGTGTGCTGGACAGGCATGGATGTGGTGACAGGAATTGCAGTCTCAGCATATGCAGATGATGTTTCTGTGATGGTCAGGGATGGGCAAGATATGCAGGAACTAGAGACCAGTCTGAAGTTGTATGAGGGAGCTTCATCAACTAAGGTAAACTGGGGAAAGAGCAAAGCTCTGTTATGTGGGGCATGGGGGGATAGGGCTCCTCCTCTGCTTCCAGGGGGTTTGCAGTGGGGTTGTGAAGGGCTTAAAGTGTTGGGGGTGTACCTGGGCTCGGAGAGGTGGGTCAGCAAGAACTGGGAGGGGCTGACACAGGCAGTGGTGTCAAGACTGGCCAGGTGGAGGTGGCTCCTGTCCCAAGTGTCATATAGAGGGAGGGTGCTGATAATCAACAACCTGGTGGCATCTTCCTTGTGGCATAAACTGGCTGTCCTCAACCCCCCGCTGGTCTGCTTGCAGACCTGCAACGCAAGCTGGTGGACTTTTTTGGTCGGGACATCACTGGCTGAAGGCAGCAGTTTTGTACATGACCGTCCACGAAGGAGGACAGGGCCTGGTGGAACTGGAGAGCAGGATGGCTGCTTTCCGACTAAAGGCGGTGCAGAGACTGCTGTACCACACTGATGTTGGCTGGAGGGAACCAGCATGCGCGCTGCTGAGGAGAGCTGGCGGATTAGGGTTGGACCGGCAGCTGTTCCTCATGAAGCTGGAGAGGCTGAGTACAGCAGGTCTCTCAGAGTTTTACTCTGCGGTGCTGAGGGCCTGGCAGCTGCTAAGGCCCACACGAGAAGGGGGTGTGGAGCCTGGGCAGTGGGTGTGGGAGGAGCCCATCTTCCACAACCCAGCCATCCCTTTGAGATCGGTTCAGTCGGCCACCCTGCAGAGGCAACTGATGGCAGGGGGTTTACAAAGGCTGGGTGACCTGAGACTGCTGGGAGAGGAGGGGTGGAAAACCCCGGAGGTCTTGGTGCAACAAACAGGAATAACGTCTATTAGGCTGCTGGAGAGATTCCTGGAGGAGGTCCAGGAGGCACTGTCTGAGCCGGTAAGGGGGGTGTTTGAGAGGCCAAAGGGAGAGGGGCCACCAATGTTCCCGCCACTGCAGGTGACGGCAGAGACTGGAGACTGGCAAGGGGGTCTGGAGGACTTGTTAGATTTTAACACTCCGAG
>NC_060186.1:72859599-72894599 GCF_021184085.1 Oncorhynchus gorbuscha | reverse complement strand
GACCATTTGGAATGAATAATGCCTAAAGTTTTAACCCTATCCTTTATCCTAAAGTGAAAATTCTGTAGCAATAGAGTGGGAATGTGTCCGTGCGTTTGGTCAATTAACAGACACTGCAGTAAATTAAACTATATGTAAATATCACCATACTCCTCTTACATTTGGGAACTTTCTCACCCTCAGTTACCTATCCACATCACCAACAACAAGTTCAACATCTAATGTTAGGAAACAGCAGATAAACTCTCTCAGATGTTTTCAGCTAATTACGTCAAAATGGAGCTTATAAATGATGGGGCTTGTCTCAAGCCACGTTTTGACAATTTAATGGGAACTTGCCTGACAGCCCATTTGAACGATACCAAATCAATATGATTGACAAACAAGGGATATGCTAACTGTGGATAACAGTCATTCAAGTTCAGCATAGCTAGCTAGCAAAGTGATTCGCATTTCTAGCTGTAGCCACAGAAAAACAATATGGAGGAGAAGTCGGCTACTCACCAACTCGTCCTATGACAAATCCTCCCCATTAGCTAACTAGCTAACGTTAGGCTCCATGTTTATAGCTAAAGTACATAATAGATAAGCTAGCTAGCCCAGTCAGGAGAGCATCCTGACGGGTTGCATCACTGCCTGGTGTGGCAACTGCTCAGCCTCCGACCGCAAGGCACTACAGAGGGTAGTGCGAACGGCCCAGTACTACCCTGGGGCCAAGCTTCCTGCCATCCAGGACCTCTTTGCCAGGCGGTGTCAGAGGAAGGCCCTGAAAATTGTCAAAGACTCCAGCCACCCTAGTCATAGACTGTTCTCTCTGCTACTGCATGGGAAGCGGTACCGGAGTGCCAAGTCTAGGTCCAAGAGGCTTCTAAGCAGCTTCTACCACCAAGTCATAAGACTCCTGAACATCTAGTCAAATGGCTACCCAGACTATTCACATTGCCCCCCCTCTCCACACCACTGCCACTCTCTGTTGTCATCTATGCATAGTCACTTTAATGAACTCTACCTACATATACATACTACCTCAACCAACCGGTGCTCCCGCACATTGACTCTGTACCGGTTCCCCCTGTATATATTGACTCTGTACCGACACCCCCCCGTATATATTGACTCTGTACCGACACCCCCCTGTATATATTGACTCTGTACCGGCACCCCCCCTGTATATATTGACTCTGTACCGGTACAGAGTCAATATTTTGGATTGATATTGTGATTGTCGGTTTGTTTCATAACTGCAAAGTAGTTAAAACCCTCGCAATTCCACTTTATATTAACCAGTCTGAATTAATGCCTTAACTTAACCCTATAGTTGTTTCTGGTTTAACTCTATCCCAAACCTTAATATTTCACTTAATCCAGTGGGTATTAATGCCTTAAGTTAACCGTAAGACTTATTTCAGTGTACCTAAACTTAACATATTTGTCACAGAGAGTCAGAAATTAAGTCAATTTATTCGTCAAAAATAGACATTTGTCCAAAGACTTTGGGACATGAAGTCAGACTTTGATATCTTGTTGAGTCACCAGGTGTTTGAGAGCCAATCCTCCACTCCTTAGTTCTGGTTAGCAATGCAGAAAAGCCCACAGGACCTGATAGAAAGCCTGGGATTCAAAATGGCTGACGTAGCTAAAGACAGGCAGGACTTGGATGATGACATTTCTAGTGCTTTGTTTGAAACAGCCTCCCCTAAGGTTTCTTACACATCTTACACAGACTTGGCCCATTTCTCCCTTCCTCAACCCTGTGACATACCAGCCCAATAGTACGCTAGCTGCTAGCGACCTCCCAGAACTGGAAATAAGATTACATCTGACTCCAGAGAGCTCCAGGCGACCACTGTCCTCTTGTCTCGTCTGCCCAGTTGTTTGTGTAGGGGTCAGGGAAAGTACAGATACAGAAAACCATTTTCGTCAAACTCTCTCTCTCTCTCTCTCTCTCTCTCTCTCTCTCTCTCTCTCTCTCTCTCTCTCTCTCTCTCTGTCTCTGTCTCTGTCTCTGTCTCTCTCTCTGTCTCTCTCTCTCTGTCTCTCTCTCTCTCTGTCTCTCTCTCTCTCTCTCTCTCTCTCTCTCTGTCTCTCTCTCTCTCTCTCTCTCTCTCTCTCTCTGTCTCTCTCTCTTTCTCTCTCTCCCCGGGGACGGGGACGATATTTTGAATGGAGGTCTGCACCTATCTTCCTAGTCTAGCAGACTTTAAATATTATTATGCAGTCTTGCAGTCAGAATGATCCTTTAGTGACTCACGTTTAGGACTTGTAGAACAAGTGTACTTTGTCTTCTCTTTGTTTATTGCCCCAGTAGGCTGGTCCTAATTATGTCTGACCTATTGGACAAATCTACACTGAGTATACAACATGCTCTTTCCACGACATAGACTCACCAGGCGAATACAGGTGAAAGCTATAATCTCTTGATAAATCCACATCAATCAGTGTAGATGAAGTGGAGGAGACAGGTTAAAGGATTTTTAAGAGTTGAGACAATTGAGTTATTGATTGTGTATGTGTGCCATTCAGAGGGTGAACGGGCAAGACAAAATATTGAAGTGCCTTTGAACGGGGTATGGTAGTAGGTGCCAGGCGCACCGGTTTGTGTCAAGAACTGCAACGCTACCAGGTTTTCCACACTCAACAGTTTCCTGTGTGTATCAAGAATGGTGCAACACCCAAAGGACATCCAGCCGTCTTGACACAACTGTGGGAAACACTGGAGTCAACATGTACCAGCTTCCCTGTGGAACGTTTTAGACACCTTGTAGAGTCCATGCCCTGACAAAATGAGGCTGTTCTGAGGGCAAAAGGAGGAGGGGCAGGGGCAGGGGGAGGGGAACACAATATCAGGAAGGTGTTCCTAATGTTTGGTATACTCAATGTAGTGGACAAATGTCATCATCAATACTAGCTGCAGTTTGTGCCCGTGTTAAATGTTTGCTCTCTGGACCTTCCTAAACAGCTAGTTTTCATGCAGTCAAAGTACATTTACATGCACACAAAAAAAGGATGTATTTAACTGATTTTGGCAGAAGGCCTGCTTATCTTCATCGGCATGTGGTCATGATCAAAGTTAGCATACACTGATTGTTCAGAAAACCAGGTGTTTCAATCTTTCAAATTATTAGGACAAGTTAACAGTTTAATCGGAGTTCAAGCGCATGTGCCAGCACCGGGTAGTGTAGTGCCAGCACCGGGTTGTGCCAGCATCGGGTAGTGTAGTGCCAGCACCGGGTAGTGCCAGCACCGGGTAGTGTAGTGCCAGCACCGGGTAGTGTAGTGCCAGTACCAGGTAGTGTAGTGCCAGCATCGGGTAGTGTAGTGCCAGCACCGGGTTGTGCCAGCATCGGGTAGTGTAGTGCCAGCACCGGGTAGTGCCAGCACCAGGTAGTGCAGTGCCAGCACCAGGTAGTGCAGTGTCAGCACCAGGTAGTGCAGTGTCAGCACCGGGTAGTGCAGTGTCAGCACCAGGTAGTGCAGTGCCAGCACCAGGTAGTGCAGTATCAGCACCGGGTAGTGCAGTGTCAGCACCAGGTAGTGCAGTGTCAGCACCGGGTAGTGTAGTGCCAGCACCGGGTAGTGCCAGCACCGGGTAGTGTAGTGCCAGCACCGGGTAGTGTAGTGCCAGCACCGGGTAGTGTAGTGCCAGCACCGGGTAGTGTAGTGCCAGCAACTGGTAGTGTCGTGCCAGCACCGGGTAGTGCCAGCACCGGGTAGTGCCAGCACCAGGTAGTGTAGTGCCAGCACCGGGTAGTGCCAGCACCGGGTAGTGCCAGCACCAGGTAGTGTAGTGCCAGCACCGGGTAGTGGCAGCACCGGGTAGTGCCAGCACCAGGTAGTGTAGTGCCAGCACCAGGTAGTGTAGTGCCAGCACCAGGTAGTGCAGTGCCAGCACCGGGTAGTGCCAGTACCAGGTAGTGTAGTGCCAGCACCAGGTACTGCAGTGCCAGCACCGGGTAGTGTAGTGCCAGCACCGGGTAGTGTAGTGCCAGCACCGGGTAGTGCCAGTACCAGGTACTGCAGTGCCAGCACCGGGTAGTGCCATTACCAGCACCGGGTAGTGTAGTGCCAGCACCGGGTAGTGTAGTGCCAGCACCGGGTAGTGTCGTTCCAGCACCGGGTAGTGCCAGCACCAGGTAGTGCAGTGCCAGCACCGGGTAGTGCCAGCACCGGGTAGTGCCAGCACCGGGTAGTGCCAGCACCGGGTAGTGTAGTGCCAGCACCGGGTAGTGCCAGTACCAGGTAGTGTAGTGCCAGCACCAGGTAGTGCAGTGCCAGCACCGGGTAGTGCCAGTACCAGGTAGTGTAGTGCCAGCACCGGGTAGTAGAGTGCCAGCACCGGGTAGTGTAGTGCCAGCACCGGGTAGTGTAGTGCCAGCACCGGGTAGTGCCAGCACCGGGTAGTGCCAGCACCGGGTAGTGCCAGCACCGGGTAGTGCCAGCACCGGGTAGTGCCAGTACCGGGTAGTGCAGTGCCAGCACCGGGTAGTGTAGTGCCAGCACCGGGTAGTGCAGTGCCAGCACCGGGTAGTGTAGTGCCAGCACCGGGTAGTGCCAGCACCGGGTAGTGTAGTGCCAGCACCGGGTAGTGCCAGCACCGGGTAGTGCCAGCACCGGGTAGTGCAGTGCCAGCACCGGGTAGTGCCAGCACCGGGTAGTGTAGTGCCAGCACCGGGTAGTGTAGTGCCAGCACCGGGTAGTGCCAGCACCGGGTAGTGCAGTGCCAGCACCGGGTAGTGCCAGCACCGGGTAGTGCAGTGCCAGCACCGGGTAGTGTAGTGCCAGCACCGGGTAGTGCCAGCACCGGGTAGTGCCAGCACCGGGTAGTGCCAGCACCGGGTAGTGCCAGTACCGGGTAGTGCAGTGCCAGCACCGGGTAGTGTAGTGCCAGCACCGGGTAGTGCAGTGCCAGCACCGGGTAGTGTAGTGCCAGCACCGGGTAGTGCCAGCACCGGGTAGTGCCAGCACCGGGTAGTGCAGTGCCAGCACCGGGTAGTGCCAGCACCGGGTAGTGTAGTGCCAGCACCGGGTAGTGTAGTGCCAGCACCGGGTAGTGCCAGCACCGGGTAGTGCAGTGCCAGCACCGGGTAGTGCCAGCACCGGGTAGTGCAGTGCCAGCACCGGGTAGTGTAGTGCCAGCACCGGGTAGTGCAGTGCCAGCACCGGGTAGTGTAGTGCCAGTGCCGGGTAGTGCCAGCACCGGGTAGTGTAGTGCCAGCACCGGGTAGTGTAGTGCCAGCGCCGGGTAGTGCCAGCACCGGGTAGTGCAGTGCCAGCACCGGGTAGTGCCAGCACCGGGTAGTGCAGTGCCAGCACCGGGTAGTGCAATGCCAGCACCGGGTAGTGCAGTGCCAGCACCGGGTAGTGCCAGCACCGGGTAGTGCCAGCACCGGGTAGTGCAGTGCCAGCACCGGGTAGTGCCAGCACCGGGTAGTGCAGTGCCAGCACCGGGTAGTGCCAGCACCGGGTATCCCAAACCTCCCTCTTATGCGTGAGTGAAGTGCAAAGCATGTAAACGTTTTTAAATTAACTACATTATTGTGTGTATTTCACTGTGGTCATTGACTCTGATCAACTCTAACCAGAAAAGTTGCTAAATGCTTGATGAATTATTTTTCCTGTTTGAACACTTAAAAAGTTAGAAAACAGAGATTTGTCATTTTATCCAAGTGATCAAGTTTCTTTCTATTCAGGCTGCATACTTGAAAGAGAGATCGAATATGTGATAATGAATTTTTCTTCTCCCTCTCGTAATTTGCATTCAGTGATTAGTAATTCAACAATGATAGATTTTTTTGCCCCCTCACTTGTAAAAGCATTGTCATTTCTTGAGTAATTACGGGTTAGGCTGCACCCTCATCGACTACCTCCCTCGCACTCCACGAATGCTTAACCGGGAAAGCCTGTGTGTGTGTGTGTGTGCCTGTGTGTGTGTTGAAAGCCCCTAGTAAGCTCCTCGCCCTAGCTCCCCGTTCAATAAACAGTTACCTGTTATGGCTTGCTATGTCTCATTGGCTGGTGAACAGACAGGCTCGATGACTGTTCATTGGCTGGTGAATAGGGATCAGAAGAGGTGTCTGTTGGTCTCTTAATGGGCTAGTTCTTACAGAACAGACAGGCTTGGGGACTGTTCATTGGCTGGTGAATAGGTATGTAGGTATGTCTGTTGGTCTCTTATTGGGCTAGTTCTTACAGAACAGACAGGCTCGGGGACTGTTCATTGGCTGGTGAATAGGGATGTCTGTTGGTCTCTTAATGGGCTAGTTCTTACAGAACAGACAGGCTTGGGGACTGTTCATTGGCTGGTGAATAGGGATGTCTGTTGGTCTCTTATTGGGCTAGTTCTTACAGAACAGACAGGCTTGGGGACTGTTCATTGGCTGGTGAATAGGTATGTCTGTTGGTCTCTTATTGGGCTAGTTCTTACAGAACAGACAGGCTCGGGGACTGTTCATTGGCTGGTGAATAGGTATGTCTGTTGGTCTCTTAATGGGCTAGTTCTTACAGAACAGACAGGCTTGGGGACTGTTCATTGGCTGGTGAATAGGGATGTCTGTTGGTCTCTTAATGGGCTAGTTCTTACAGAACAGACAGGCTTGGGGACTGTTCATTGGCTGGTGAATAGGGATGTCTGTTGGTCTCTTAATGGGCTAGTTCTTACAGAACAGACAGGCTCGGGGACTGTTCATCGAACGTCTTACCACCTTTTAGCGGTGAACGGCCAAAAGGCAGATGAAAGTTTGAGATTTTCTCATTTGTTTTTACATGTTGTCCAGATGTCTGTGATCTCAGAGCCGTTGTCGATACAATAATCTCTGTGGTGTGTTTTTCTACCACAACGACTTCATCGGTTTGCAAACCCATATGATGTTGCCATTCCAGCAAGAAAATACAAAATAAACTAGACATCATCCCCGTTATTTTGCTTTGAGATTGTCAAACGTCCTTATATATTTTCTGGGAGGTTAGACACACTTTTAAAAACCGATCAAGGTAAATATTTTCAGCTAAGAGACGGACTAAACCTCTCAGACCGCTGCCCATGCCGTCAGGGCTACTGCTATCAAACAGAGCGAGAGTTTTTGATCCGATGATCCAATTTGAAATCGCATGATCCTTCAGTGTGCTGCTGTCGGCTGTTTCAGGGTGACATCCAGCCAGGCATGATGGGAGATGGAGCTGGGCCAAGCTCTGTGGGAGCGAGAGAGAGAGAGGAACATGCCATCTATAGGAACAAAAAATGTGACATACATAGATACAGTATAACTGCGTGTTACGTTCCCTCTAGACCCAGTCATCCATTCTGCAACGTGCCCCGCTCAGCTAAACATCTGTTTCTTTCTCTTTCTGTTTGTCTCTCTCTCTCTTTCTCTTTCCGTGTCTCTCTCGCTCTCTTTCTGTGTCTCTCTCTCTGTGTCTCTCTGTCTCTCTCTCTTTCGGTCTCTCTTTCTGTCTCTCTCTCTCTCTCTCTGTGTGTCTCTCTGTCTCTCTCTTTCTGTCTCTCTCTCTTTCTGTGCCTCTCTCTCTGTCTCCCGCTCTGTCTCTTTCTGTGTGTCTCTCTCTGTGTATCTTTCTGTCTCTGTCTCTCTCTTTGTGTGTCTCTCCCTCTGTGTCTCTCTCTCATTCATAATCTCTCTCTCTCTCCCTTTCTCTGTGCCCTTCTCTCGCTCTCTTGTTTCTCTGTTTATGTGCAGTTCCTCTTGCTCTGAGAACACGTTCTCATTTTCAGCAATGACTTGGGGAATAGTTACAGGGGAGAGGAGGGGGATGAATGAGCCAATTGTAAACTGGAGATTATTAGGTGACCATGATGGTTTGAGGGCCAGATTTGGAATTTAGCCAGGACACCGGGGTTAACACCCCTACTCTTACGATAAGTGCCATGGGATCTTTAATGACCTCAGAGAGTCAGGACAACCGTTTAACATCCCATCCGAAAGACGGCACCCTGGGGAATTGGGATATTTTTTTGGACCAAAAGAAAGAGTGCCTCCTGCTGGCCCTCCAACACCACTTCCAGCAGCACCTGGTCTCCCATCCAGGAACTGACCAGGACCAACCCTGCTTAGCTTCAGAAGCAAGCCAGCAGTGGTATGCAGGGTGGTATGCTGCTGATAAATACTCATGTACCCTACTGGCCAAACATGATTACCTCTCTATCTCCAAAACAATCTCTCTCTTTATCTCTATGTCTCTCTCTCTCACACTCTCTTTCCTACAGGCCTACAATCCTATTTTCTCCACATGCACAGAGACACAGAGAGAGATAAGCAGCTCCTTTCTCTGCAGCAGCCGCCCCTTAGCCTCTGGTCTAACTCATCCTTTGAACGCCGTCGACAGCTCAGGGCAACATGATAAATGATGATTGCTCTGTCTCTTTGTCTGTCTTAGAGGAGAGAAGATACTGAGGAAATAGAAGCTCAGTCTGAAATAAAAGGGATGGAGTGAGAGAGTGGAAGAGCGAGAGAGAGAGAGGGGTTGAGGAAGGGAGAGATTGAAAGAGAGAGAGAGAGATTGGGAGAGGTTGTGAAGGGAGAAGGAACAGCAGAAAGAAGGAGAGGAGAGAGAAAGAGAGAGGGAGGAGAGAGGAGAGAGAAAGAGAGAGGGGGGAGATATTCAGGCAGAGATAGGGAGAGGGAGAAAGAGTGATGCAGGCAGAGATAGAGACAGGGAGAGGGAGAAGGAGCGATACAGGCAGAGATAGAGACAGGGAGAGGGAGAAGGAGCGATACAGGCAGAGATAGAGACAGGGAGAAGGAGCGATACAGGCAGAGATAGAGACAGGGAGAGGGAGAAGGAGCGATACAGGCAGAGATAGAGACAGGGAGAGGGAGAAGGAGCGATACAGGCAGAGATAGAGACAGGGAGAGGGAGAAGGAGCGATGTCTCTCTCTCTGTCTCTTTCACAGAGATGGAGACAGGGAGAGGGAGAAGGAGCGATACAGGCAGAGATAGAGACAGGGAGAGGGAGAAGGAGCGATACAGGCAGAGATAGAGACAGGGAGAGGGAGAAGGAGCGATGCCGGCAGAGATAGAGAGAGGGAGAAGGAGCGATACAGGCAGAGATAGTGAGAGGGAGAAGGAGCGATACAGGCAGAGATAGAGACAGGGAGAGGGAGAAGGAGCGATACAGGCAGAGATAGAGACAGGGAGAGGGAGAAGGAGGATGACAGGCAGAGATAGAGACAGGGAGAGGGAGAAGGACGATACAGGCAGAGATAGAGACAGGGAGAGGGAGAAGGAGCGATACAGGCAGAGATAGAGACAGGGAGAGGGAGAAGGAGCGATGCCGGCAGAGATAGAGACAGGGAGAGGGAGAAGGAGCGATACAGGCAGAGATAGAGACAGGGAGAGGGAGAAGGAGCGATACAGGCAGAGATAGAGACAGGGAGAGGGAGAAGGAGCGATGCAGGCAGAGATAGAGACAGGGAGAGGGAGAAGGAGCGATACAGGCAGAGATAGAGACAGGGAGAGGGAGAAGGAGCGATACAGGCAGAGATAGAGACAGGGAGAGGGAGAAGGAGCGATACAGGCAGAGATAGAGACAGGGAGAGGGAGAAGGAGCGATACAGGCAGAGATAGAGACAGGGAGAGGGAGAAGGAGCGATGCCGGCAGAGATAGAGACAGGGAGAAGGAGCGATACAGGCAGAGATAGAGAGAGGGAGAAGGAGCGATACAGGCAGAGATAGAGACAGGGAGAGGGAGAAGGAGCGATACAGGCAGAGATAGAGACAGGGAGAGGGAGAAGGAGCGATACAGGCAGAGATAGAGACAGGGAGAGGGAGAAGGAGCGATACAGGCAGAGATAGAGACAGGGAGAGGGAGAAGGAGCGATGCCGGCAGAGATAGAGAGAGGGAGAAGGAGCGATACAGGCAGAGATAGAGAGAGGGAGAAGGAGCGATACAGGCAGAGATAGAGACAGGGAGAGGGAGAAGGAGCGATACAGGCAGAGATAGAGACAGGGAGAGGGAGAAGGAGCGATACAGGCAGAGATAGTGAGAGGGAGAAGGAGCGATACAGGCAGAGATAGAGACAGGGAGAGGGAGAAGGAGCGATACAGGCAGAGATAGAGACAGGGAGAGATCTGGTAATGGATGAAGAATGATACAGTGGAAGACAGTGAGGGTGAGCTGGACAGACAGACAAGAGAGGAGAGTGAGAGTGAGGTTGACAGACAGACAGGAGAGGACAGTGAGGATGAGGTTGACAGACAGACAGAAGAGGACAGTGAGGATGAAGTTGACTGACAGACAGGAGATGACAGTGAGGATGAGGTTAACAGACAGACCGAAGAGGACAGTGAGGATGAAGTTGACCGACAGACAGGAGAGGACAGTGTGGATGAGGTTGACAGACAGACAAGAGAGGACAGTGAGGATGAAGTTGAAAGACAGACAAGAGAGGACAGTGAGGATGAAGTTGACAGACAGACAAGAGAGGACAGTGAGGATGAAGTTGACAGACAGACAAGAGAGGACAGTGAGGATGAAGTTGACAGACAGACAGGATAGGACAGTGAGGATGAGGTTGACAGACAGACAGAAGAGGACAGTGAGGATGAAGTTGACCGACAGACAGGAGAAGACAGTGAGGGTGAAGTTGACAGACAGGAGAGGACAGTGAGGGTAAAGTTGACAGACAGGAGAGGACAGTGAGGGTGAATTTGACAGACAGGAGAGGACAGTGAGGGTAAAGTTGACAGACAGGAGAGGACAGTGAGGGTAAAGTTGACAGACAGGAGAGGACAGTGAGGGTAAAGTTGACAGACAGGAGAGGACAGTGAGGGTAAAGTTGACAGACAGGAGAGGACAGTGAGGGTAAAGTTGACCGACAGACAGGAGAGGACGCTGAGGATGAAGTTGACAGACAGACAGAAGAGGACAGTGAGGATGAAGTTGACCGACAGACAGGAGAAGACAGTGAGGGTGAAGTTGACAGACAGGAGAGGACAGTGAGGGTGAATTTGACAGACAGGAGAGGACAGTGAGGGTAAAGTTGACAGACAGGAGAGGACAGTGAGGGTAAAGTTGACAGACAGGAGAGGACAGTGAGGGTAAAGTTGACCGACAGACAGGAGAGGACGCTGAGAGTGAAGTTGAATGAAAGACAGAAGAGGACTGTGAGGGTTAAGTTGACAGACAGGAGAGGGGAGTGGGGTTAAATTTAACAGACAGGGAAGGACAGTGAGAGTGAAGTTTACAGACAGGAGAGGACAGTGAGGGTGAAGTTTACAGACAGTAGAGGACAGTGAGGGTGAAGTTGACAGACAGACAGACAGACAGGAGAGGACAGTCAGTGTAAAGTTTACAGACATACATGAGATGACAGTTAGGGTAAAGTTGACAGACACACATGAGAGGACAGTGAGGGTGAGGTTGATAGACAGGAGAGTACAGGGTAGGTGATGTTGACAGACAGGCAGAAGTGGACAATGAGAGTGGGGTTGACAGACAGAAGACAGTGATGGTGAAGTTGACAGACAGGCTGAAGAGGACAGTGAGGGTGAGTTTGACAGAGACAGACAGACAGACAGACAGACAGACAGACAGACAGACAGACAGACAGACAGACAGACAGACAGACAGACAGACAGACAGACAGACAGACAGACAGACAGACAGACAGACAGACAGACAGACAGACAGACAGACAGACAGACAGACAGACAGACAGACAGACAGACAGGAGACGACTGTGAGAGTGAGTTTGACAGACCGGAGAGAACAGTGGTGGTGAGGTTCACAGATAGAAGAGGACAATGAGGGTGAAGTTGACAGACAGGAGAGAGCAGTGAGGGTGATGTTGACAGACAGACAGAAGAAGACTGTGAAGGTGAGGGTGACAGACAGAAGAGGACAGTGAGGGTGAGGTTGACAGACAGGAGAGAGCAGTGGTGGTGATGTTAACAGACAGACAGGAGAGGACAGTGGGGGTGAGGTTGACAGACAGAAGAAGACATTGGAGGTGAGGTTGACAGACAAGAGAGAGCAGTGGTGGGGATGTTAACAGACAGAAGAGGACAATGAGGGTGAGGTTGACAGACAGGAGAGAGCAGTGAGGGTGATGTTGACAGACAGACAGAAGAAGACTGTGAAGGTGATGTTAACAGACAGACAGGAGAGGACAGTGGGGGTGAGGTTGACAGACAGAAGAAGACATTGGAGGTGAGGTTGACAGACAAGAGAGAGCAGTGGTGGGGATGTTAACAGACAGAAGAGGACAGTGAGGGTGAGGTTGACAGACAGGAGAGAGCAGTGAGGGTGATGTTGACAGACAGACAGAAGAAGACTGTGAAGGTGAGGTTGACAGACAGAAGAGGACAGTGAGGGTGAGGTTCACAGACAGACAGGAGAGGACAGTGGGGGTGAGGTTGACAGACAGAAGAGGACAGTGAGGGTGAGGTTCACAGACAGAAGAGGACAGTGAGGGTAAAGTTTACAGACAGTAGAGGACAGTGAGGGTGAAGTTTACAGACAGTAGAGGACAGTGAGGGTGAAGTTGACAGACAGACAGACAGGAGAGGACAGTGGGGGAGAGGTTGACAGACAAAAGAGGACAGTGAGGGTGAGGTTCACAGACAGAAGAGGACAGTGAGAGTGAGATTAACAGACAGGAGAGGACAGTGAGGGTGAGGTTCACAGACAGAAGTGGACAGTGAGGGTGAGTTTAACAGACAGGAGAGGACAGTGAGGGGGAGGTTCACAGACAGAAGTGGACAGTGAGGGTGAGTTTAACAGACAGGAGAGGACAGTGGGGGTGAGGTTGACAGACAGAAGAGGACAGTGAGGGTGAAGTTTACAGACAGTAGAGGACAGTGAGGGTGAAGTTTACAGACAGTAGAGGACAGTGAGGGTGAAGTTTACAGACAGTAGAGGACAGTGGGGGAGAGGTTGACAGACAGAAGAGGACAGTGGGGGGGAGGTTCACAGACAGAAGTGGACAGTGAGGGTGAGTTTAACAGACAGGAGAGGACAGTGAGGGTGAGGTTGACAGACAGAAGAAGACAGTGAAGGTGAGGTTGACAGACAGGACAACAGAGTGTAGATTAGAAGTAAGGTCAGGTTATAACCTGAAGTTTTAAAGAGCGGCTAAAAGCAGAGGTTTCAGACAGGATGGATGGAGAGGGTATCAAATCTTCTTCCGTTTTCACGGAGTTGATACGCCCTCGGCATCGAGTGATGGCCTCCTGACTGTCACCGTGATGATGTGTGTTCTCACTGAAACACTTCCTACAGAAGGGGAGAAATTCACATATTGTTTTTGCTGCTGTGAAGAATTGGAATCACACATATACACACACACAGACACACACTTAGAACCACTACCATAGTAATACAAGTTGTTTCTGCTTTCATCTTAATTCCAGACATGTTGTCAACACATACCTAGAGAAATCCATTTGAGGGCCTCTCAACAGACACCATGGAGAAGACATAGACAACAAATTAAACATGGAAAAGGAGGGAAGAACTGAGAGGGAATAATAGAGGTATAGTCAGTATTGTGGGTACTGTCTGCTTACACCTGGAGGGAGGGAGGGAGGGAGGGGGAGGGAGGGAGGGAGAGAGGGAGGGAGGGAGGGAGGGAGGGAGGGAGGGAGGGAAGAAAACGGAGGGAGAGAGAGAGAGAGAAGTGGCATAGTCAGTGTTGTAGGTGCGTGCTTCTGTTTGCACCTGGGGGCACTCCCTTGCTCTTCAAACAGTCGACCAGGGTCTCCATCCATCTGTCCAGGGAGGCTGCTGCCTCTCAGTCTCCACACCGCGTCTGGATCAAAGGCACTGAGAACCCTGCTCTTCTGCTGTCCCTATAGGAAAGCTGTTGTTTACTCCAGATAGAACCCTTTTGGATACAATGTAGAACCCTCTGTGAACCCTCTACATTTTAGGTTCTAAATATAAGCTTTTTTTCAAAGAGTTGTAGTGCTTGTCAGAGAGCAGCCCTTCCATCTTAATTTACATTCCCCTCCTTCCTCCTCCTCTCGTCCCCTCCTCTTCTCCTCCCCCTACCAACACCCTCTCAGCCCTTTTTAATCCGAACACTTCAAATCAAATCAAATGTTATTTGTCACATACACATGGTTAGCAGATGTTAATGTGAGGGTAGCGAAATGCTTGTGCTTCTAGTTCCGACAATGCAGTAATAACCAACGAGTAATCTAACTAACAATTCCAAAACTACTACCTTATACACACAAGTGTAAAGTGATAAAGAATATGTACATAAAGATATATGAATGAGTGATGGTACAGAACGGCATAGGCAAGATGCAGTAGATGGTATAGAGTACAGTATATACATATGAGATTAGTAATGTAGGATATGTAAACATTATAGCATGATTTAATGTGGCTAGTGATACATTTTCTACATCAATTCCCATCAATTTCCATTATTAAAGTGGCTGGAGTTGAGTCAGTGTGTTGACAGCAGTGGTGGCTGTTTAACAGTCTGATGGCCTTGAGATAGAAACTGTTTTTCAGTCTCTCAGTCCCTGCTTTGATGCACCTGTACTGACCTCGCCTTCTGGATGATAGCGGGGTGAACAGGCAGTGGCTCGGGTGGTTGTTGTCCTTGATGATCTTTATGGCCTTCCTGTGACATTGGGTGGTGTAGGTGTCCTGGAGGACAGGTAGTTTGCCCCTGGTGATGCGTTGTGCAGACCTCACTACCGTCTGGAGAGCCATACGGTTGTGGGCGGAGCAGTTGCTGTACCTGGCGGTGATAGAGCCAGACAGTATGCTCTCGATTGTGCATCTGTAGAAGTCTGTGAGTGCTTTTGGTGACAAGCCAAATTTCTTCAGCCTCCTGAGGTTGAGGAGAGAAGGAGAGGCTGAGAGAAGGAGAGGCTGAGAGAAGGAGAGGCTGAGAGAAGGAGAGGCTGAGAGGAGGAGAGGAGGAGAGGAGGAGAGGAGGAGAGAAGGAGAGAAGGAGAGAAGGAGAGGAGGAGAGAAGGAGAGGAGAGGCTGAGAGAAGGAGAGGCTGAGAGGAGGAGAGGAGGAGAGGAGGAGAGAAGGAGAGGCTGAGAGGAGGAGAGGAGGAGAGGAGGAGAGAAGGAGAGGAGGAGAGAAGGAGAGGAGGAGAGAAGGAGAGGCTGAGAGAAGGAGAGGCTGAGAGGAGGAGAGGAGGAGAGAAGGAGAGGAGGAGAGGAGGAAAGGAGTAGAGGAGGAGAGGCTGAGAGTTCGGAGAGGCTGAGAGGAGGAGAGGAGGAGAGGAGGAGAGGAGGAGAGGCTGAGAGAGACTCCCAAACAGCCATTAGTTAATGTGTGTTCTCCTCTAACCATAGTTTGGGGGGGTATATGATTGAGCTGAGTTGATAGGGGGTCTCCCTGCGTAACTGAAACATGATGTGACGTGAGAACATTTGACTCAGCGAGTGTGCTGCGATGTATTATTCAAAGAGTGTGTTAAAGGCCCGGTGATGTGATTTTCCTGTGTTTCATATATATTTCCCGCTATGAGGTTGGAATAATATTGTGAAATTGTAAAAATAATGTTAATGCCCTTTAAGTGTAAGAGCTGTTTGAAAAGACTGCCTGAAATTTCAGCCTGTTTTGGAGGGATGGCGTTTTGGCCTGCCTGGTGACATCACCAGGCGGTACATTAGTTGATAAGAAGATAGTTCAAAACCTCTCTGCCAATAACAGCTAGTTTTCAGTTTTCCCCTCCCCCTTCAGGCCACACCCAGACAGTCCCTAGCAAAATTCTTGCTTGAGACATTTCTCTTTGCTAAGAAGCTATTTTGGTTTCTTTTTTTTAACCATTTTAATTGATAACAATCACAGTAAGGTACTTAATTGTTACCCAGAAATGATTTGATGTTGAGATAAAAATGGCTGCATTGGGCCTTTAAGTATATTCACTATGTTCACTCTTTGGAAGTCTCGCACTTCCTATTATCAACTCCAAAAAGCTGCAGTCAATTTATTATGCATTCCTTCCGTACCTTGAAACAGTGTCAAAGTGTCTTTGTTTCTCCAAAACATCCTCATCGAGGGAAGTAGTGACATCATTTCACTTCCTACATTATTCAGTACAAACTTCACAGACGGTAGTATCTCTGTCTGTTTGAAAACACAAAGCCATATTTGATCTCCCGAAATTGATAGTCAAAGTGTATCACTGAATGCATGGATAAAGCCTCAGCATGTCATCCACATGCACAAGTAGGATGGGAATTGGCCATTGCATATATTCTATATGTTTAGCATATTATACAATCACAGGCTCATACATTAGAGATATAGCTTAGCCTATAGATATTTATCTTGAAAATAGTACAGAGAGAGCGATGAGTAAACAGCAAGATTTGTGACCTGTTGCCACAAGAAAAGGGCAACCAGTGAAGAACAAACACCATTGTAAATACAACCCATATTTATGCTTCTTTATTTTCCCTTTTGTACATTCACCATTTGCACATCGTTACAACACTGTATATAGCCACAACATGGAACTTCTGTATTGTTTATTTCACTTTCTTTAAATTATCTACTTCACTTGCTTTGGCAATCCTTTCCCATGCCAATAAAGCCCCTTGAATTGCATTGAGAGAGACAGGGGAGAGTGAGGGAGAGTGAGGGAGAGTGAGAGAGAGAGAGAGAGAGAGAGAGAGAGAGAGAGAGAGAGAGAGAGAGAGAGAGAGAGAGAGAGAGAGAGAGAGAGAGAGAGAGGGAGAGATGGTACTGTGTAAAATACAAAAGCCCTGCTAGATATATGCATCAGATAAGAGTTATTCCTCCTGTCAGAACATGTTCTCTTCAGTCTCAGAGTTATTCCTCTTGCGAGAACATGTTCTCTTCAGTCTCAGAGTTATTCCTCCTGACAGAAGATGGTACTCAGTCTTAAAATACAAAAGCCCTGTTATTCCTCCTGCCAGAATATGCATCAGATAAGAGTTATTCCTCCTGTCAGAACATGTTCTCTTCAGTCTCAGAGTTATTCCTCCTGTCAGAACATGTTCTCTTCAGTCTCAGAGTTATTCCTCTTGCCAGAACATGTTCTCTTCAGTCTCAGAGTTATTCCTCCTGCCAGAACATGTTCTCTTCAGTCTCAGAGTTATTCCTCCTGACAGAACATGTTCTCTTCAGTCTTATAGTTATTCCTCCTGACAGAACATGTTCTCTTCAGTCTTATAGTTATTCCTCCTGCCAGAACATGTTCTCTTCAGGCTCAGGGTTATTCCTCCTGACAGAACATGTTCTCTTCAGGCTCAGGGTTATTCCTCCTGCCAGAACATGTTCTCTTCAGTCTCAGAGTTATTCCTCCTGCCAGAACATGTTCTCTTCAGTCTCAGAGTTATTCCTCCTGACAGAACATGTTCTCTTCAGTCTCAGAGTTATTCCTCCTGCAGAACATGTTTTCTTCAGTCTCAGAGCAGCAACCAGGGTATCACTCAGAGACCTCACAAAATGCCCATAATCACACACACACGCACACGCACACGCACACACACACACACACACACACACACACACACACACACACACACACACACACACACACACACACACACACACACACACACACACACACACACACACACACACACACACACACACACACACACACACACACCAATAATTAAACGCACACACACATGCACACTACACTCATAATCACACACACACCCATGCGCACCACGGACATACAGACAGACACACAGACAGACAGACACACAGACACACATACAGACAGACACACACACGCACAGACACACTCCTACTCCTACACCACCTGGTAATAATGTCATCTGTATCCTGTGTCCTCCTCAAATCCCTGTCATCAGGGGACTTTTCTCCCAACAGGTTTGCAGCTCTGTAAATGACCTGATTTATTTCACTCCTTCTCTACCTATTTCCCCTCCTTCTCTACCTATTTCCCCTCCTTCTCTACCTATTTCCCCTCCTTCGCTACCTATTTCCCCTCCTTCTCTACCTATTTTCCTTATCCCTATTTTCCTCTACCTATTTTCCCCTCCTTATCTACCTATTTCCCCTCCCTCCTTCCTCCTTCTCTACCTATTTCCCCTCCTTCTCTACCTATTTCCCCTCCTTCCTCCTTCTCTACCTATTTCCCCTCCTTCTCTACCTATTTCCCCTCCTTATCTACATATTTCCCCTCCTTCTCTACCTATTTCCCCTCCTTCTCTACCTATTTCCCCTCCTTCTCTACCTATTTACCCTCCTTCTCTACCTATTTCCCCTCCTTCTCTACCTATTTCCCCTCCTTCTCTACCTATTTCCCCTCCTTCTCTACCTATTTCCCCTCCTTCTCTACCTATTTCCCCTCCTTCTCTACCTATTTCCCCTCCTTATCTACATATTTCCCCTCCTTCTCTACCTATTTCCCCTCCTTCCTCCTTCTCTACCTATTTCCCCTCCTTCTCTACCTATTTCCCCTCCTTCTCTACCTATTTCCCCTCCTTCTCTACCTATTTCCCCTCTTCTCTCCAAAATAGTTGTTGAACTGACTTGTTCCTTGGCTGCATGAAATGTAAGAGCAGGGTTATGTATCAAATGGAACACTATTCTCTACATAGTGCACTACTTTTGCACTTTTGTGTAAAAAAAGTAGTGCGATATATAGGGAATAGGGTGCCATTGGGGACACAGGACAAGTGTTCAGGTGTTGTCCAGTGGGAAAAGGGGTTCAAAATAGGCTGTTCAGACATGCAAACCTATTTAACATACTGATCTTTTTCCCTTCACATCTGTTGAGGTTTAATGAATTCATGTTTTTATGTAGATTGAAATGTGGAATGTATTGTTCAACACAAATGAATGCACAGACGATTGACTGTTTTTTTCAGGTTCTTTGTGTGTTCTGTTCTCAAGGACGTGGGTTTACAGGATTGTCGTCTATGTTTATTTGTTTATTTATTTGAAACCAAGCGTTGCTCAAGTAGGCCATTGACTGTCCAATATTCTCAAAAATCCTATTTTAACAATTTTTCTAAATTAAACAACTAAATATTTACGTAGAAATTCCGTATAACAATTTTTTACTTTTCATTATAAACAAGGCTAAACCATTTTTCTAAATCGGTGTCTAAATGTGAATGATGATTGTTTGACAGTTGCTTTTGCCGACTGTTTTAAGTTTTTCTCTAAACTTTCAAACTTTAAAGGACCAAGCGACGTTGAGCGCTATCAAATGGGTAATAAGAAAATCCCATTCAATTATAAGAGGCCGGTAGAAGATTGGCTGCAGGAGAAAGGTAAACCTTTTACCAGATCTTCTAGAATATTCTGGAATGCTTTTGTTTTCTTGTCATGTCATTGGCTTGTTTCCCCTCAATCCTTCTAGAATGGATCCACAACAATTCCTTTTTAAACCCATTAAACCATAATTATTAAACTAAACTTACTGTCAATTGTATTTTGTTCGTTTTTCCTCTTTTTGTTGCCATTCCCTTCTTGTCATCATGTTTAAACTCAGAGTTTTGAATCATTGAAGCTGACCAGTTATTAAAGGGACTGGTGTAATCCACAAACAATACATGATCAAATCTGATGTCTCACAACCAATAGTTGAACTTTGCTAAAAAAAGAAACACAAATCTCCCTGCTGAAAGCTCCAGTAATATTTGTGGACAAACCTAACAGAGAGTCTATATTTGTTTGAGTTGGAGCTCTAAACTAACTTCCAGGCTCTATTTTGTGATGTTATTCCTACGACAGTGGTTTAACACACCCAACCGAAGCATTCCTCTTGTTTTGGCGACAGCAATAGTAACAGTAATTGGGACCTATTGTTCAAACTCTACTCAGCACTAACATAAGCCCATCACCGTGTAGCCTGCCCTGAAATAGAATAGAACTTTGGGAATGAAATGGTCTCCTTCCATTCCACACAGTCTTTTACATTTCAGTGTCTCTACCTCACTGCTGTTTATTACAATGGAGAGGTGTAATGGAAAATTGTGCTCCCGATATATTCTGCTTCTTACTCATTGTCCTGCTTGACATAATATCATTATAAACTACATTTAAAGTGGAAGCCTAAACTTGCTAAGATGATTATAAAGTCCCTTTAACAACGTCTAAAAACACAAAGCAGTTTATGATCCTATTAGCATGTACTACATGCATGGATCAACATAATATTTATTTTTATGTTACAATGATATGAGATTTATTTCCCTTTTCATTTCATGCCCAATGTATTGTAATTGTGAATGTGACAAATGCAATGAGCCTGCAGTGCTGTGTGTGTGTGTGTGTGTGTGTGTGTGTGTGTGTGTGTGTGTGTGTGTGTGTGTGTGTGTGTGTGTGTGTGTGTGTGTGTGTGTGTGTGTGTGTGTGTGTGTGTGTGTGTGTGTGTGTGTGTGTGTGTGTGTGTGTGTGTGTGTTATGGAAATGTGATTTCCAATTAGGATTCTCCTGTATTCCGAGTGTTATTTGTATATTTCATTTCAGAACTAATGCATGAGCAGTGTGTTTTGACTGCGATGGTTTAACTCCCATTTAATGAAGTTTACTGTGGATTTCATGACATGTACAACAGTCTATGTGTTGCATTGTATCACATTATGTTGCAATACAAAGGGCTCACTTGTTTTCTTTTAAATAATTGAACTGCGTGATTATATTACGTTGTTCAGGGGAATGCAGTCAATGTTTCTGTTTTCATGTGTCAAAGATCTTTTGCAAACACACTTAACTGACCTTACAGATCTGGGTTCAAATACATGTGTATTTGAGTATTTTGGTATTTAATATACTTTTTATTTGTGTATTTCCAAATACACAGTCCAAAACAAGTAGCTGTATTTGAGTATTTTAATGGTTATTTAAAAAAATATATTTAAAAAATAAGAAAGTATACCAAATTGTATTTGAGAGTATTTTCAAAAACTTATTTCAAATACTGTTTTCAAATACATGGGTTAAGCGCATGGGAGTTTATTAGAGTATTTTCCAATACTTTCCAAGTGTTTTTCCAAATACCTTCAAATATTCAAGTGATATATTTTAAATAGTATTTGAACCCAGGTCTGATACAGACACAATGAAAACATTGACACGTTAAATATGCATCAGTCGAGATGCATTGACACATCACACCTTAAGGCACACGAACTCCCAGCGCTTGTCCCCAGAGGAGCATTAGAGGTAAAGATTTATAAATGCAGTAAAACCAACGTATGGACAATATGAGTGTAGACTACTTAAAGGAATCAAGTTCAACCAATTGAAGTGCATTGTAATGGTATTCTCCCTGCTGTCCCCCTCTCATCTCCTCTCAGGCCGGCAGCTCACCATCTTCAACACCCAGGCGGCCATCTCTATAGGTGGTAATGACCGTAAACGTCCCTACCAGGGCCAGCTGTCTGGCCTCTACTACAACGGACTAAAGGTACGATTCATTGACTGATTTGATAAATAAAAGTCTAAGGAAATCCACTCCAGCTGAAAAAGGCGTAATGGGTGGACTGGCAGCCATTTTGAGTGTACACATATAATTAAAGCAGGAAGTCAAATCTAATTCTATAGTATATACTATTCTAAGGTCCTCAACATGGCCGCCGAAGGTCACGCCAACATCAAGGTGAACGGGAGCGTCCGATTGGTGGGTGACATGCCCACCAGTAGGGGCGCTGCCCGCACCACCACCTCTGTGCCACCTGAGATGTCCACCACCTTCATAGAGACCACTACAACTCTGTCAACGACCACCACGAGGAAACAGCGCTCCCCACCCACCATTCAGGTATGGGTTGGGGAAGATGAGGGGGGAGGGGGTCATTGATCAGGGAGGGAGGAAATGGACGTGTGTGTGTGAAAGATTAGTGGAGGGAAATGTGTGATGTTACATCATGTTACCTGTTGGGCACACAGTGCATTCGGAAAGTATTCCGGACCCTTGACTTTTCCACATTTTGTTACATTTACACAACCTTATTCTAAAATCTATAGATTATTTTCCCTCAACCTACACACACTATCACGTAATGACAACGTGAAAACAGTTTTTTAGAAATGTTTACAAATTTATTAAAAATAAAAAACAGAAAAACCTTCTTTCAATTTGATTGTTTTTTTAATTTAACCAGGTAGGCTAGTTGAGAACACCTTTATTTAACCAGGTAGGCCAGTTGAGAACACCATTATTTAACCAGGTAGGCCAGTTGAGAACACCATTATTTAACCAGGTAGGCCAGTTGAGAACACCATTATTTAACCAGGTAGGCCAGTTGAGAACACCATTATTTAACCAAGTAGGCCAGTTGAGAACACCATTATTTAACCAGGTAGGCCAGTTGAGAACACCATTATTTAACCAGGTAGGCCAGTTGAGAACACCATTATTTAACCAGGTAGGCCAGTTGAGAACATCATTATTTAAACAGGTAGGCCAGTTGAGAACACCATTATTTAACCAGGTAGGCCAGTTGAGAACACCATTATTTAACCAGGTAGGCCAGTTGAGAACATCATTATTTAACCAGGTAGGCCAGTTGAGAACACCATTATTTAACCAGGTAGGCCAGTTGAGAACACCATTATTTAACCAGGTAGGCCAGTTGAGAACACCATTATTTAACCAGGTAGGCCAGTTGAGAACACCATTATTTAACCAGGTAGGCCAGTTGAGAACACCATTATTTAACCAGGTAGGCCAGTTGAGAACACCATTATTTAACCAGGTAGGCCAGTTGAGAACACCATTATTTAACCAGGTAGGCCAGTTGAGAACACCATTATTTAACCAGGTAGGCCAGTTGAGAACACCATTATTTAACCAGGTAGGCCAGTTGAGAACACCATTATTTAACCAGGTAGGCCAGTTGAGAACACCATTATTTAACCAGGTAGGCCAGTTGAGAACACCATTATTTAACCAAGTAGGCCAGTTGAGAACACCATTATTTAACCAGGTAGGCCAGTTGAGAACACCATTATTTAACCAGGTAGGCCAGTTGAGAACACCATTATTTAACCAGGTAGGCCAGTTGAGAACACCATTATTTAACCAGGTAGGCCAGTTGAGAACACCATTATTTAACCAGGTAGGCCAGTTGAGAACACCATTATTTAACCAGGTAGGCCAGTTGAGAACACCATTATTTAACCAGGTAGGCCAGTTGAGAACACCATTATTTAACCAGGTAGGCCAGTTGAGAACACCATTATTTAACCAGGTAGGCCAGTTGAGAACACCATTATTTAACCAGGTAGGCCAGTTGAGAACACCATTATTTAACCAGGTAGGCCAGTTGAGAACACCATTATTTAACCAGGTAGGTGACGAAACAGATTGCACTGTGATAGACTGCATCCAATTTGCTGAGTAGAGTGTTGGAGGCTATTTTGTAAATGATATCGTCGAAGTCAAGGATCGGTAGGATAGTCAGTTTTACGAGGGTATGTTTGGCAGCATGAGTGAAGGATGCTTTGTTGCAAAATAGGAAGCGCCAATTCTAGATTTAATTTTGGATTGGAGATGCTTAATATGAGTCTGGAAGGAGAGTTTACAGTCTAACCAGACACCTAGGTATTTGTAGTTGTCCACATATTCTAAGTCAGAACCGACCAGAGTAGTGATGCTAGGTGGGCGTGCAGGTGAGGGCAGCGATCGGTTGAAGAGCGTGCATTTAGTTTTACTTGCATTTAAGAGCAGTTGGAGGCCACAGAAGGAGAGTTGTATGGCGTTGAAGCTCATCTGGAGGTTAGTTAACACAGCGTCCAAAGAAGGGCCAGAGGTATACAGAATGGTGTCGTCTGCGTAGAGGTGGATCAGAGAATCACCAGCAGCAAGAGCAACAACATTGATGTATACAGAGAAAAGAATCGGCCTGAGAATTTAACCCTGTGGCACCCCCATAGAGACTGGCAGAGGTCCGGACAACAGGCCCCCGATTTGACACACTGAACTCTTGGTTTCTCAGTCATTTGAGAAACCAAGGCTGTTGAGTCTGCCGATAAGAATGCAGGGATTGACAGAGTCGAAAGCGTTGGCCAGGTCGATGTATACGGTTCCACAGTATTGTCTTTTGTAGATGGTGATTATGATATCGTTTAGGACCTTGAGTGTGGCTGAGTTGCACCCACGACCAGCTCGGAAACCAGACTGCATAGAGGAGAAGGTACAGTGGGATTCGAAAAGTTTGGTGATCTGTTTGTTAACTTAGCTTTCGAAGACCTTAGAAAGGCAGGGTAGGATAGATATAGGTCTGTAACGGTTTGGGTCTAGAGTGTCTCCCCCTTTCAAGAGGGGGATGACCGAGACAGCTTTCCAATCTTTGGGGATCTCAGACGATACGAAAGAGAGGTTGAACAGGCTAGTAATAGGGGTTGCAACAATTGCGGAGGATAATTTTAGAAAGAGAGGGTCCATATTGTCTAGCCCAGCTGATTTGTAGGGATCCAGATTTTGCAGCTCCTTCAGAACATCAGCTGTCTGGATTTGGGTGAAGGAGAAATGGGGGAGGCTTGGGCAAGTTGCTGTGGGGGGTGCAGAGCTGTTGACTGGGGTAGGGGTAGCTAGGTGAATAGCAAGGCCAGCCGTAGAAAAATGCCAATACTTACTTATTTATATAAGTATTCAGACCCTTTTTTTAAGAGACTTATCTGAGCTCAAGTGTATCCTGTTTCCATTGATCATCCTTGAGATGTTTCTACAACTTGATTGGAGTCCACATGTGGTAAATGCAATTGATTGGACATGATTTGGAAAGACACACATGTCTATATAGGGTCCCACAGTTGACAGTGCATGTCAGAGCAAAAACCAAGCCATGAGGTCGAAGGAATTGTCTTAGGAGCTCGGAGATAGCATTGTGTCGATGCACGTATATCTGGGAAAGGGTACAAAACAAATGTCTGCATTGAAGGTCCCCAAGAACACAGTGGCCTCCATTATTCTTAAGTGGAAGAAGGTTTGAACCACTAAGACTCTTCCTAGAGCTGGCCACCCGGCCAAACTAAGCAATCTGATGAGAAGGGGGGCCGGAGAGGTGACCAAGAGCCCGATGGTCACTCTGACAGATCTCTACAGTTCCTCTGTGTAGATGGGAGAACCTTCCAGAAGGACAAACATCTCTGCAGCACTCCACTAATCAGGACTTTATGGTGGAGTGGCCAGAAGCCATTCCTCAGTAAAAGGCACGTGACAGCCCTCTTAGAGTTTCCCAAAAGGAACCTAAAGGACTCTCAGACCATGAGAAACAAGATTCTCTGGTCTGATGAAACCAAGATTGAATTATTTGGCCAAAATTCCAAGCGACACGCCTGGAGGAAACCTGGCACCATCCCAACGGTGAAGAGTGGTGATGGCAGAATCATGCTGTGGGGATGTTTTTCAGTGTCGGGGACTGGAAGACTAGTCAGGATCGAGGGAAAGATGAACAGAGAAAAGTACAGAGAGATCCTTGATGAAAACCTGCTCCAGAGTGCCCAGGACCTCAGAATGGGGCGATGGTTCGCTGTCTAAAAGGACAACGACCATAAACACACAGCCAGGACAATGCAGGAGTTGCTTCAGGGCAAGTCTCTGAATGTCCTTGAGTGGCCCAGCCAGATCACAGACTTGAACCTAATCGAACATCTCTGGAGAGACCTGAAAATAGCTGAGCAGCAACGCTCCCCATCCAACCTGGCAGAGCTTGAGAGGATCGTCAGAGAAAAATGGGAGAAACTCCCCAAATACAGGTGTGCCAAGCTTGTAACATCATACCCCAAAAGACGCAAGGAAGGCTGTAATCACTGCTAAAGGTGCTTCAACAAAGTACTGAGTAAAGGGTCTGAAAAATTATTTAAATGTCATATTTCAGTTTCATATTTTAATAAAACGTGCACACAAAAAAACTTTTTTTGCTTTGTCATTATGGAGTATTGTGTGTAGATTGATGATGATATTTGAATAAGGCTGTAACGTGACAAAATGTGGAAAACGTCAAGGGGTCTGAATACTTTCTGAATGTAATGTTCTAAGATTATTAGTATAATTATAACAAGTAGACAGTCAAGTAAGTATTGACCTCTTCAATAAGGCTTTTAGTTCTGTTTCAATTACCATTGTCCACATGACTACTACTGCTGCCAACCATGCGGCTCCTGGTTTAAGCGATTCCTTTATTTGCCAGGTTTGGGGATTTGAGCTCTTCTCCTTGCTTGGTTTATCATGGATTGGATATATGTATCACCGTGGCAGAGGATTGGGTATATGTATCACCGTGGCAGAGGATTGGGTATATGTATCACCGTGGCAGAGGATTAGGTATATGTATCACCGTGGCAGAGGATTGGGTATATGCATCACCGTGGCAGAGGATTAGATACATGTTTCACATTGGCAGAGGGATTAGATATATGTTTCACATTGGCAGAGGGATTAGATACATGTTTCACATTGGCAGAGGGATTAGATACATGTTTCACATTGGCAGAGGGATTAGATACATGTTTCACATTGGCAGAGGGATTAGATACATGTTTCACATTGGCAGAGGGATTAGATATATGTTTCACATTGGCAGAGGGATTAGATACATGTTTCACATTGGCAGAGGGATTAGATACATGTTTCACATTGGCAGAGGGATTAGATACATGTTTCACATTGGCAGAGGGATTAGATACATGTTTCACATTGGCAGAGGGATTAGATACATGTTTCACATTGGCAGAGGGATTAGATACATGTTTCACATTGGCAGAGGGATTAGATACATGTTTCACATTGGCAGAGGGATTAGATACATGTTTCACATTGGCAGAGGGATTAGATACATGTTTCACATTGGCAGAGGGATTAGATATATGTTTCACATTGGCAGAGGGATTAGATACATGTTTCACATTGGCAGAGGGATTAGATACATGTTTCACATTGGCAGAGGGATTAGATATATGTTTCACATTGGCAGAGGATTGAAACGCTTCTCCTGAGTCAGTCCTATACAGACGTGGTTTCACTTCCTCTTAGCCTCATACAAATTTAACCCATAGACTGGACTTTCCCTTCAATGTTATGTTCAGAGTGACGTTCTAGGGATTCAATATATATGTCTAGTCTGTCCTGTCAGCTCTGGGGATGGGGCACCAGTCACCCAAATTGCACGCTATTCCCTTTGAAGACCACTACTTTTGACCAGGGCTCTGGACTCAAAAGTAGTATGTAGGGAATAGGGTGCCATCCGGGAAACACCCTGTGTGTCTCTTCCTGTCCTTTACTGACTCGCTGCCTCCTCGCCCTGCCCTGCCATGCCATGCAACCCTGTATAACAAAGGGTTTTGTGAAAATGCATCGTGAATGTAAGCTAATGAATGTCTCCGGCTTGCCAAGAAAGTAATCATGCCGAGCGTTGTTTTGATGCTTGGAGGACAGATTGAATTGGCAGTGTTCATACTAACCATAACTCTCCCAACAGCCCCGGAGCAACAGGGCCAACCAGCAGACAATCAATCAATCAAATGTATTAATAAAGCCCTTTTAACATCATTAGATGTCACGAAGTGCCATACAGAAACCCAGCCTTAAACCCCAAACAGCAAGCAATGCTGATGTAGAAGCATGGTGGCAAGGAAAAACTCCCTAGAAAGGCCAGAACCTAGGAAGAAACCTAGAGAGGAACCAGGCTCTGAGGGGTGGCCAGTCCTCTTCTGGCTGTACCGGGTGGAGATTAGAAACCTAGAGAGGAACCAGGCTTTGAGGGGTGGCCAGTCCTCTTATGGCTGTGCCGGGTGGAGATAATAAGATTACATGGCCATTTAAGGCCAGATTGTTCTTCAAGATGTTCAAACGTTCACAGATGACCAGCAGGGTCAAATAATAATCACAGTGGTTGTAGAGGGTGCAACAGAACAGTCCCTCAGGAGTAAAAGTCAGTTGGCTTTTCATAGCCGAGCTTTCAGTGTTCGAGACAGCAGGTGCGGTATAGAGAGAGAGAGACGAAAACAGCAGGTCCGGGACAAGGTAGAACGTAGGGTGAACAGGTCAGGGTTCCCTAGCCGCGGGCAGAACAGTTGAACCTGGAGCCGCAGCATGACCAGTTGGACTTGGGACAGCCAGGAGTCATCAGGCCAGGTAATCCTGAGGCATGATCCTAGGGCTCGGGTCCTCTAAAACGGGAGGGAGAATTAGAGGGAGCATACTTAAATTCACACAAGACAGCAGATAAGACAGGAGATTTACACCTGATATAACAGACACCAGCAATGTTAAACAAATTATCCAGTGCCTCAATAATGATGACCTCTCGTGTCATCACTGCCTGTTGCAGCGAGCGCCTGCATAGAGGTAAAGAGAGGTAAAAAAAGATCTGGGTATAGGGAATAGGATGGTCTGGGTATAGGGAATAGGATGGTCTGGGTATAGGGAATAGGGTGGTCTGGATGTAGGGAATGGGGTGGTCTGGGTATAGGGAATAGGATGGTATGGATGTAGGGAATAGGATGGTCTGGGTATAGGGAATAGGGTGGTCTGGATGTAGGGAATGGGGTGGTCTGGATGTAGGGAATAGGATGGTCTGGATGTGGGGAATGGGGTGGTCTGGATGTAGGGAATAGGGTTGTCTGGATGTAGGGAATAGGATGGTCTGGGTATAGGGAATAGGATGGTCTGGGTATAGGGAATAGGGTGGTCTGGGTGTAGGGAATAGGGTGGTCTGGATGTAGGGAATAGGGTGGTCTGGATGTAGGGAATAGGATGGTCTTTGTGTAGGGAATAGGATGGTCTGGATGTAGGGAATAGGATGGTCTGGATGTAGGGAATGGGGTGGTCTGGATGTAGGGAATAGGATGGTCTGGATGTAGGGAATAGGATGGTCTTTCTGTAGGGAATAGGGTGGTCTGGATGTAGGGAATAGGATGGTCTGGGTATAGGGAATATGATGGTCTGGGTGTAGGGAATAGGATGGTCTGGATGTAGGGAATAGGATGGTCTGGATGTAGGGAATAGGATGGTCTGGATGTAGGGAATAGGGTGGTCTGGATGTAGGGAATAGGGTGGTCTGGATGTAGGGAATAGGATGGTCTGGATGTAGGGAATAGGATGGTCTGGATGTAGGGAATAGGATGGTCTGGATGTAGGGAACACACACACACATTATGGGCATCAATAGAGCATTATGCTGGTGCCATCCTGCTGATTCAGATCCATTTGTCTCCCCTGCCTGTCTCTCCTGCCTGTCTCCCCTGCCTGTCTCCCCTGCCTGTCTCCCCTGCCTGTCTCCCCTGCCTGTCTCCCCTGCCTGTCTCTCCTGCCTGTCTCTCCTGCCTGTCTCACCTGCCTGTCTCACCTGCCTGTCTCACCTGCCTGTATCCCCTGCCTGTCTCACCTGCCTGTCTCGTCTGCCCGTCTCACCTGCCTGTCTCTGCTGCCTGTCTCATCTGCCCGTCTCACCTGCCCGTCTCTGCTGCCCGTCTCACCTGCCTGTCTCTGCTGCCTGTCTCGTCTGCCTGTCTCACCTGCCTGTCTCTGCTGCCCATCTCACCTGCCTGTCTCTGCTGCCTGTCTCGTCTGCCTGTCTCTGCTGCCTGCCTGCTGCATCGACAAGGTCACCGTGGAAGATAGGATACCCAGTATTATTATGGATAAATATAGTGTCTTATATCACAGACTATCACAAGGCTGTCCGTATCACAAAAACAGGTCATAAACGGCGTCTTTATGAGACCATATCTTCTCAAAGTTGAATACTGGTATATTTTGGTGACTCTGATACCAAGCATACAAATGAACAAATGTGCCTAGCATACCAGGTTGATTTGAATGCTTATTGGCCAGACTGATCTCCATAGGCATGGGGTATCTTACAGTAGTCTCTTTCTAACTATCTCTAACGTCTGGAGGAGCTCCCAATAAGTTGTTTTCTTGCTTTTCTCTTGACTATTTCAAGTAACTCTTCAAGTCCAAGGGCTGTAGCCATTTTGATTCATACTGTTGAGTCACAGTGTTGTGAATTCATTTTCTGGGGCTGTGGTTTACAGATCCCTGGTTGACTGTAAACTATGTGGCGTGAGAGCTACTGTAAGAGACATGAGATGAGGAGAGAACCTCTAGAGGTTCGCAGTTGGCACATTGTGATGTTGTGGTAGTGCAGAGACTTGCAAGGCCCCTGGCTGGGAGTTTGTGTGAGATAGAGAGAGAGAGAGAGCGAGAGAGAGAGAGAGCGAGAGAGAGAGCGAGAGAGCGAGAGAGCGAGAGAGAGAGCGAGAGAGAGAGAGAGAGAGAGAGAGAGAGAGAGAGAGAGAGAGAGAGAGAGAGAGAGAGAGAGAGAGAGAGAGAGAGAGAGAGAGAGAGAGAGAGAGAGAGAGAGAGAGAGAGAGAGAGAGAGAGAGAGAGAGAGAGAGAGAGAGAGAGAGAGAGAGAGAGAGAGAGAGAGAGAGAGTTAATTAATGATAGTCTCTGTGGGAGGTAGACTTTCTACTCGGGACTGGAGCTGAGCGAGGCCTGGAGGCCCAGGTTAGGACAGGGTGGCCAGGTAGAGAGGAGGGATGAAAATATCCAGTGATGTGTGAATAGTCTGTCCCAGAGGGAGTATGTCTGGTACAGAAAGAGGATAACACTGACGCTCCACAGGGACCAGCAATACTGAGCTGATTGAGCTCCAGCTGTGGTCCCATAGACATATACAGAGGGGCTAACACTAGAGAGAGTTCCCAAATTAATGGAAGAGAAGTGCAATCTAAAATGATGACATAAGATGGTGCCTGCCTATCTTTCCCCTTCAAATTTGCAGTCTGAATTCTTCAAAGCACCTAAGTCCCAGATTAAAGCAATAGCTTCAACTGTAGTTAAAGGTATAGTGCATATCATGCTGAGGCCCGACCATACGGTTGTAATTCAAGGAGTTCACATATACAGAGAGTTGCCTCCAGCATTTCTGAAAGCAGGGGGGAATCTCTCTCACTCTGCCTAGAGAATATATATGGAGAGACAGCCAAGAGAATATATATAGAGAGACAGCCAAGAGAAGATATATTCGGAGCGATTGTACTTCTACGTTCTCCTAGCAGTTTACACTTTCTTTGATGCTACGCCTCAAAGCAAGACGACTAATCCTAATGATTTTAGCTCTTATTCCTTATCCCCTTTTTCTTATGGGAGGAGAGGAAAGGGGGAGAGGAGCGTGAGTCATCGTGCTGTCATATATTCACAACCCAGTGTTAATCATATGGAGACAGAGAGATATATCAATATACCTCGTGAATGAGTACCGGACAGTCTTATTAAGAGTATGTGAGGTATGATATGTGCACGTAGTGTGAGGAAGATGTGTAATCCAACAGTATTGCCTCTGGTTGGGAATGGGAGCTGGCAATGGAATCCTTTAAACAATCTACCCTATTGAGGGAGGTCAGCATCTCTTTCTCAATGAACTCCATGTCACACACGCACACACACGCACACACACGCACACACACACACACACACACACACACACACACACACACACACACACACACACACACACACACACACACACACACACACACACACACACACACACACACACACACACACACATGGGGGTAATTAGGATAGTAGGCTGTAATCCTGGACCATGGAGGAGGCGGGTTTAAAGTTATTAGCATTGTTGTCATCGGTGTGAACTTGCTTTCGTCCGTCGTCTTCTACTTGGTAGTTTAGCATTGTTGGTGACTAATGGAGAATAATTATGTTAGCTACCTGCTGAAATGAAGTACATAGTTTCATCTAGAGAGGGTCATTTCAATATGATTGAGTGTTTAATTACTTCAAATGTTTATGTTTATTAATATATAGTAATGAATAACACATGAATACAATTTATTACACGTTTATACGTAGACGGTCATAGAATAGTAGTGGAGCTAACAGGATGTAGTGTGTGTGTGTGTGTGTGTGTGTGTGTGTGTGTGTGTGTGTGTGTGTGTGTGTGTGTGTGTGTGTGTGTGTGTGTGTGTGTGTGTGTGTGTGTGTGTGTGTGTGTGTGTGTGTGTGTGTGTGTGTGTGTGTGTGTGTGTGTGTGTGCCACACAGGGTAACATGGATTACAAAAAAACAAAAACTGTAACTGTGTTACAAAAAAATACTGTAATCAGATTAAAGATACTTTTGAAAATGATTTCTTGGAGGATTACTTTTAAATTGAAAAAGTACGTTTGCGAGAAAATAGTTTTTTGACACTTGTCTGTTTTCTCAATGACATTCTAATCAGCGTTGAAAAAAAGGTGCTGGTTTAAGTTTGTTCCTCCTGAGTGAGTCTGACCACAAGTCCGAGACCACTATGATGACACCAAATGTGTGGGAAAAGAGCAGGAATAGGCTTTTGTAGGCTACAGTCCAAGCTACGTCTTCCAATGGTACGACTGTTGTTGGCAGGCAAAGATTATCCAAGTTGAATAAACCCTTGGAGGTAATGATGACAGCAGTGATGTAGTCTACTGTGATACAGATACCACTTATTATTGATATCTACATAGAGCATTGATGTGAATCACACTGCTGCTCTCTCATTTAGCTATTTGCGCCTTACGGATTGTGGTTGTTGAGGATGGCTGTTGACAAATCTAAATGTCTAATTAAACCCAATAATGGTTGAATTCAAGAAGTTTAAGCTGCCTATCAATCATTGTATTTGAAACCAGTAGACAGACAGTGAAAAATGTGCTCTTGCAACAGCTGCATATTACAGATCCCAGCCTATCGAATAAAAGTGGAGCTTTTAAAAACTCAGCAAAAAAATAATTGTCCTCTCACTGTCAAGTACGTTTATTTTCAGCAAACTTAACATGTGTAAATATTTGTCTGAACATCACAAGATTCAACAACTGATACATAAGCTGAACAAGTTCCACAGACATGTGACTAACAGAAATTGAATAATGTGTCCCTGGTGTGGCCACCAGCTGCATTAAGTACTGCAGTGCATCTCCTCCTCATGGACTGCACCAGATTTTCCAGTTCTTGCTGTGAGATGTTACCCCACTCTTCCACCAAGGCACCTGCAAGATCCCGGACATTTCTGGGGGTAATGGCTTGAGCCCACACCCTCCGATCCAAGAGGTCTCAGACGTGCTCAATGGGATTGAGATCTGGGCTCTTTGCTGGCCATGGCAGAACACTGACATTCCTGTCTTGCAGGAAATCACTCACAGAACGAGCAGTATGGCTGGTGGCATTGTCATGCAGGAGGGTCATGTCAGGATGAGCCTACAGGAAGTGTACCACATGAGGAGGAGGATGTCTTCCCTGTAACACAGAGTGTTGAGATTGCCTGCAATGACAACAAGCTCAGTCCGATGATGCTGTGACACACCGCCCCAGACCATGACAGACCCTCCACCTCCAAATCGATCCCGCTCCAGAGTACAGGCCTCGGTGTAACGCTCATTCCTTCGACGATAAACGCGAATCTGACCATCACCCCTGTTGAGACAAAACCCCCACTCGTCGGTGAAGACACTTTTTTGCCAGTCCTGTCTGGTCCAGCAACGGTGGGTTTGTGTCCATAGGCGACGTTGTTGCCGGTGATGTCTGGTGAGGACCTGCCTTACAACAGGATTACAAGCCCTCAGTCCAGCCTCTTTCAGCCTATTGCGGACAGTCTGAGCACTGATGGAGGGATTGTGCGATCCTGGTGTAACTCGGGCAGTTGTTGCCATCCTGTACCTGTCCTGCAGGTGTGATGTTTGGATCTACCGATCCTGTGCAGGTGTTGATACACGTGGTCTGCCACTGCGAAAATGATCAGCTGTCCGTCCTGTCTCCCTGTAGCGCTGTCTTAGGCGTCTCACAGTATGGACATTGTAATTTATTGCCCTAACCACATCTACAGTCCTCATGCCTCCTTGCAGCATGCCTAAGGCATGTTCACGCAGATGAGCAGGGACTCTTGGCATCTTTCTTTTGGTGTTTTTCAGTAGAAAGGCCTCTTTAGTGTCCTAAATGTTCATAACTGTGACCTTAATTGCCTACCGTCTGTAACCTGTTAGTGTCTTAAAGACCGTTCCACAGGTGCATGTCCATTAATTGTTTATGGTTCATTGAACAGGCATGGGAAAGTGTTTCATAGACTTAAAGGGGCAATCTGTAGTTGCTACATCCATTTATAAATTATATATATATAACCATTTATTCGAGAAGAATATAACTTATAAATGTCTCATGAGCTCAGTTTAACTGTCACACTCCATGCGAACCCAAAATATATGTTTTTTATTACAATGTTTGTAAACATTATAAATGTAAACAAACACTATAGCCTCATAACATGGTTAAAACAATATGTTTTACATAATGGATGGTCAGTCCTTGCATTCATAGCTCTGTCTATTAATCTGAGAGTGGTTACATTTCTCCAGGCCCATCCCTCAGCTTTTTACCAAAACAGAGGCGGGGCACCCATTTTGTTATTGTTTCATCTGTGGAGTTGCCCTTTAAACAGCTGCATATTATCAAGATATCAAAGTGTCACCAACAAAAAGGTAAACAACAGGCCGATAGCAAAATGCAGCATACGACATTCATTTCTCACATGTAAATAGCCCTTTTCAGTAGTGCTCAAAGCATGCCATTCCATGAGCACAGCATTTATTTTCCAACTCAAATCAATGAGCCCAACAGAGTAGGGCTGGGTAATAGTCTTGGGGTCATGCTCAGGTAAAACTGTTTGGCTAATCTATACTTCCATATTTCAAAGTCCTGTTCTGGAAGATCAAGGGGTATAATATTTATTGGAATGACTGGAATTCTGATAGACTTTGGTTTTTAATGTAAAGATACAATTTAATCGTATTATTATATGTAGCAGAAAGCGATGGGTTAGAAGAAGCCTACGTAACCAACCCATAAAGTAACATTGAACATCCATATATGGCCAGCTATGTAAACTTTAACATTGATTTATCCTGCAATAGATATCGTTCAATTGGTAACATACATTTTTGTCTTCTTCTAATGCCTCTTAAGGGGAAAGTAATCTAAAAGTAATGGAAGGTAATCAGATTACATTACTGAGTTTGGGTAATCCAATTTTGGACAACTGTAACAGATAACATTTAGAAAGTAACCA